>NW_027633614.1:0-36692 GCF_053919585.1 Euprymna scolopes | reverse complement strand
GATACATGAGGTACATTTTTATGAAATTTCATAAAAATCCGCCCAGATGTTTTCGGGTCCTTAGGAAATGAACTCACAGACATCTAAAGTCACTTTTATATAATCTAATATATATATATATATTTGTCTCCATAGTTTCAAACTCTCTCTTCCCCGAAACTAAAAGTCGCAAAGCGGCCTCAAATAATTCGATTCTTATGGGCCGTTCTTTTATGACTATTTAGCCGGTTAAAACAGTTTTAAGGGGTCAAAAAGTGGTCCAAATTGAAGAAATCATTATACAATTAATACATTCACTTTAGTTTATTTTCAATATTTAATTTTTAATCAGTTCATATACGTGTCACGTTGGTACAGTGGTAACCTCACCAGCTTTGAATGCTTCGGTTTCGATTCTAGCTGATGGCACCGAAATACTGTTTTTTTTTTTTTCACTTTTGAAATCACGACTCTAGGATAATATATTCGAAATCTGGACAAATTAAAATATCATATTTAAGCGTATTTTATGACCGGGCAAAGCCGGGTGTCTTCCTGCTAGTAATAAATATATAGATAGAGATTTTATTTTTTTGTGTTTGAATCACTAATTTAGTCTTATTCTCGTGCAAAGGCCAAAAAAAAAAAGTATCCATGATCTTGTGCATTAATGTAAACTGAAGTTTATATTTTTATTTTCCTTTATTGCTTTGTTATTAAGTAAATCTATTTTCTTGTCTTTTTCCAATTACTATTCTTGCAAAAACAAAACCCCAATAAACTATCACTTTCTAAAACCGATCCCTAATAATATTAGGTTGGTGCAAAAATAATATCGTTTTTTTTAACATTCAACTTCATATAAAAAAACGACATTATTTTTGCACACACCTAATACTTATCTTCACTAAATTATTTGTGTAACATACTAGCATTTCAGCCCGGCGTTGCCCGGGTGTTTGGAGGTGTATGTTGAGCAAAAAAAAAAAAAACGGTAAAATTTTTTAACTTGGACCCCTATTATAACCGCTTAACATTTATTGTTTTGGGCTCAAATCAAGTGATTAAGTTAGATCCATGTCCAAGGAACCTATATCTAAAATTTCAAGTATTTAGACCTAAAATTATCGGAGACATTTGGTAGAGTTCTCAAAGGTTGAACTTTGATCCCTTAACAGCCAAATTTCTGGCCGAAAACCGATCACAAAGATTTTCCCAAATCTCAGTACCCTGTATATTAAATTTCGAGAGACTTAAAATTGAGAGTTATTGCGTAGGGAAATGTACACAGACACACACACAGACATGTTCACTTTTATAGATATATAGATTGGTTTTATTCCATATTTCGTTGACTAATTTGTTACGTGAACTTATGTATGCACGTTACTGTCTACGTGTCAATAACGAAACTTTTCATCGTCAATGATGACTAGAGAACCAAATGAAGACTATTCAAAATGTACCTCATGTATCTGGGGGTGTTCTTAGATATGTTTAGTGTCGGAAGTTTGGATAAGTATCCAATAGTTGACTTCTACGTGTTTCCGATATGAACGAACGTCACAGTTTAAATATGTCGCCAGAAAGTAGTTCGATGATTATCTATACTCCTATAATTATATATACTATAATTATATAGTAGTTCGTTATTATCCATACTCCTATAATTTTTATTTGTTATTTTGTGTTGATATTTATATTAAAACCCCCTTTTATAAAAATGTTTAATTAAAAGGAAAATACAATTTTGTTGTATATAAGTCGTCGAATTGCATCCATCTGCAAAAGATTTAGCTAATTTGTATATTCTTTTGACCATTAATTTTAATTAATTCCCTATTAGTTTTTTACGGTTTTCCTATGGAATGATCATCTTTAGTTTACTATTACGTATAATTATATTCATGCAGATATTCTACATGATTTATACTTGCGTTATAATTGCGTAAAAAAGGTTATAGTAAACACAAACCTCTTTGTATATATATATATTTATGCATGCGTATATATATTTGCTTAAAAATATTTGCCTACGAAACTTCTTTGTCAGCTTTTGATCTACGGATATGAGACTTAATATATAGGGTATTTGAACTCATGCGAAACTTTATATTTGGGTTTTAGCCAAGGAAAAACGAGGAAAAGTGTGAAAATTAAAAAAAAGATTAAATTGGCCAGATGGAGGTCGAACGACGACATAACGAATATGCATGCGTAACGTAATAGCTAATTGGTTCATGTTTAATTTTTTACCCCGCAGCAAACATCTCTTCATAGCTCATGCTTTAACATCAAATGAAAACGTAAATCGTAAGCTAAACGTGTTGGTTTCTAATCTGGGTAGTGGCACACGGGTCATTTTTATTTTTAACTTTACTGGGTCCAATATGATATAATAATAAATATCAAGTCTACATTAATCAAAATATATTTAAGCGTACTTTACGACCGGGCAATACCGGGTGGCCTGCTCGTCTAATATATTTTCTTATTGTTTTCTCTGGTCGCCAACTAATCAACAACTATTTAATACTTTTCTTAAATTCGTTCTTTTCTTATTTATTAATTTTGCAGGACTTGTACTGCAATAGATGCCCACTTTTTTGGTGGGGGGGAGGGGGTCTGCATTGGATACTGATTTTCACTTAATTATTTATGTAACATAATGGTTTTATTTCATATTTCATTGACTAATTTGTTACGTGAACTTTAAGGTTAGGGGAAATTTTCATTTTATATTTTTTATCAGCCCTTGTGTTCAGTACATTATTGCATGAGACTACAAAACAAGCAAGTAGAAGAGCAGCTGATCTTGCCTTGGGTAACATTTTTAGGGAGAGGGAAGTGAGAACGATACTACCACTAGTTTTCTTAAGGGGTTTACGATTTGCGGTTTAACTTACTTTTTTATCAGTAGTTGTGTTAATTAGATTGTTAGTATATAAATTTTTATTATCTTGCCATCGAATTAGTATGCGCGTTCGACATGTAGAGAATGCGCATGGAAATTAGATGGGCGCGATGAAAATAAGAGAGGCATTCTTTTTCTAAATGTTTACAAGGAAATTAAGAACCATCAGATGGTGTTTGATTCAATATAGAGTTATAGGGGAAGTAAATAATAAAATTGATAGATTGTTCAATTAATTACAAATGACAACTAATTAGAAGAACGAAAAGTAAGCTTATTTTACAAACAATTCTATACCAAAATGACAGTATATGTAAGTATTTCGTATTGGTAAAGTATACAGGACAAACCCTGAGGGGAGAAACGTTGACTAACTCACATTTCGTATAAGAATAGATAGATTATGAGACATTCCTTTTTTTTTTCTTCCTTTAATTCCTGTTGCCTTCTTTCTTTTTTCCGTCTTTTTTCGTCCCCCTTCTCCTTTTCACTAACTGTTTTTTTCTTTGTCTTTTCCTTTCTTCTTTTTCTTCTTCTTTTCTTCTTCTTCTCTTCTTCTTCTTCTTCTCATTGTTTTCATACTAAATTTTCTTTTATATCTCTCACATCTATTTATAGCCGACTCTCTCTTTCGTTGTAGAGAAGGGGTGTGGAACGAGATGGAGGGCATACCATTAACAGTGCACCTGACTCTGTTCTGCCACAAAGCAGAACCTCTCACATCTTGTAGCCTATCGGGGTATGTAGATTGCCAGCGAATACCTTTTCACCGACGCAAACCCAGTTATGCCAAAATAAGATACGTATGTGGGCTAATGAATCATTTTTAGGCATTAGACCTAGGAATCTGAAATTCGTTGTATATATATATATATATATATATATATATATATATATATATATATATATATATATATATATTTGTCCATGTAAGGTTTGCACCAAATATTTGTATGTGCAGTCATCAGTGGAGTTGTATTTTCATATATTTATATAAACATTTTTAGTAAAATATGTGCATACATATTTCTGCTACAATCTTACCAGCTTCCTAAGACCACTGCGAAAATATAATGATGAAAAAATGGTGCTTGGTCATTCAAATATTTGTGGCTACACATGTGCATGCATGTTTCAACTAGCAACTTATTTAAAGTCTACCTTATTCACGCCACTGCCAAGATACTAAACCAAAACCTCCCCCTATCTCTCATACATTCCCTCTCTCTTTTCTATTATCATATCATGATTAGATCACTCTGACTGACGTTAAAAGCATTTACAAAGAATAAATGTTTAAATTTCAACTGTATTTCTCGCGGTTGACGGTAACCGAATGGATTGGGTCCTTGCTAATGAAGCCAGACCTGAATTTTGTTGCCAGGTTCCAATCTCTTGACTGGTGTTAATCGTGACACCCCGCACTGATGATTCCCGAAGGATGAAACACTAGTTTTTGTAGGAATTTAATAATTATTATATTAAATAATTATATATATATATATATATATATATATATATATATATATTATTGCAGTAGAGTTTAGTTTCCTAGAAGTACATACTATGAAACAACATGTGTCTACCAAAAAAGTGCTCTATGAGTAAACAGAGCAGGTATATTAAATTTATTTATACAAACATTGATGGCTACATATGTGCATACATGTTTCTATAATCACCCGTGCAAGGGAGATCCCGTCTTCAGGCCAAGAATTACCCTCGAAAACTGACATTACAAAACACAAAAACATTTCCTTATTTCGTTTATAAAATTATAATCTTGTCACCTAATATGGATGGGGGTTATGTGTGGGGGAGGATAAATAAGGTTTTTGAACGATCGATTCTTCACAGGCTTTTATTTTTCCATATCTTTACCTCTTATTTATTCATTCCCTTTTATATTCTTTTTATGCATCTCATATTTTGGTTTTGCGTTATAAAGTACTTGAAAAATCCGACATTCTATCTCCTCTGGCCGGTGGTCAAACACTATACCTATATTCGATGGCCACCCAGTGCGGAGAATCCGGTATTCCCAATTTACATGCACAGTTATTTTAGAAGTATATATATATATATATATATATATATATATATATATATATATATATATATATATATATATATATATATATATATATATATATATACTAGCTGGGGTACCCGGCGTTGCCCAAGTGTTTGTTTCCGGGACGGGGGGGAGTTTTAAAAAAAGTTATGGTAGGTAAGTAGGAAGGATCAAACCCGGAGTCATGAGTAAAAGTAGGAAAATAAAGTGTGAAAAAAAACAAAAAAACATCTGCAACGTTAACAGTTCGGCCACCAAAAAAGTCCATTCCAGTTGTTTAGGAAAAAAAAAAAAAAAACGACTACGGTAGGTCGGCGCGAACGTGAAAATATAATGTGAATTGTGCAGCACGCTAACCACTACGCCACAGAGCACTGCAGCTTAGTCTAGTGATTTTAAATAACTTGACATGAAAGAACTACGAAGCCAAACCGGTGTTCTCTTCTCAACTGTTCCTTGTGAACGATCCCCAAACGGTGTTAAGTGGTGGTAGGGGGAGGAGGAATTTATGAGAGAGAAAATATTTTACCACTTCCATTGATCTTAACCGATTTTGGCCGTGACTTCTCAGCAGAAAAAGTATAGAAATCAAAGATTATCGAGGAATTTGAGAAATAATAAGCCTATAACACACCTCAGATATTGTTCTGCCGTTTGTGCATATTATATTTGCATGAAATATCTTGATTTTTATCCTATTAAGGTCAAAATCAGACGGGAAAAAATGAGTTCATTTTATTTATATAGAGATATACTCAGGAGTGGCTACACGCCATTTGGTATATTTCACTTACACATACGCACAGAAATATAAATAATAAATATAAAAATAAAATAAATATAAATATAAAATCAAGAGAGCTACCGATTTCTGCATGCATAAATATGCATAAATATATGTATAAATATCTATACTCTGATACACCCGCATATATATATATATATATATATATATATATATATATATATATATATATATATATATAAACATATACATATATGCAGAATGTACATATACAGTTTTGTATATTTACACTAAACGTTAACGCACATCCATATAATATACATAAAGACCCGTATACGCAGTCATATCTACACACATACATTTATATAAATAGCCATATACACACCCGCATATTATATACTACCTCTGTTATTATACCAATACTAATAAAACTTTCAATTGGGAATCTTAAAACCTGTAGATCATAATCGGATTCACCTTTCGATAAACATATATATATACACACATACGAGCATACACCCACACCCACATATATAAATGAATATATATATATATATATATATATATATATACATACATACACATATATGCAGATTACCTACCCATAGGCATAAATACATCCCCATCCACACGTGTCCCTAAACCCACAAAGATATATATACAATGCACACATGAAATAATAGATATATAGATATCCATATACACACAAGTATACACTTACATATATACACAAATACGCATACATAGATACCAGCGTAGCCATAATGCATAAATATACAGCCATACATGTACATACACAAAAACTTTCTTTAATAAGGTGCCTTCTAAGTTCGGTAGTATGGTAACCCCTTTATATTAAACAGCGTATTATTATAGTTTACATAGGCGTATGAATACATACATACATACATTCTGGCAATGTACACTCTATTGTAACTCCCATATATGAGACAACCTATTTTAATAGTTCATATATATATATATATATATATATATATATATATATATATATATATATATGCATACACACATATGTACACTCACGCATGTATGATACATCTAAAATAGATATAGATATGAACGCATTCTCTACATAACTCTTTTTACTAACACCCCATACACATAATTATATTACATGCACCCACCCACTTGTTATTTTTTCGCAAGTTGTACGTCTTTTCTACATAAAAAAAAACTTACAGTGAATGCACATTGAAGTCCATAGGTCTATCCTCAGATCAAACAACTACTCGCTCGAGGTTTATAACAGATATATAACAATTTATAACAATATATAACAACAAATTCAGAACATTTAGGCTATACAAACGGAATACAAATGTTTATATATTGTAGTACTTACCTTTTTTAATTCCATGGCATCTTACATACAGATATACATACCGATACATACACCACATATACATCTGCTTACATACACATACATATATATGCAGAACATATACATATACATATACACATACATACACACATACACATGTAGACATTACTTATTTGGTTCAGATATACCATTATATAGGTATTTATTCAGGTTAGTAATATAACTGCTTGAGAAAATAGAATATTAGAGACTTATGTAATCAATTGGGTAGGATCATAATCATGACCTCACTCATCCTCTTTTTTTTTGGGGGGGGCGATAGAATGAGGGATAGTTTCTATTGTAGTTGTTCTGATCTTCATAACTTAGAGTTCTTTAAGCACATGTATTCTGAAATGTTTGCAGGATATAACAGTTTCTTGTTTATTATTTTATAGTTTGTCCCTGTCCTTAAACCTAGTTATCACAAGTTTTTCTAATAAGCATAATATATATATATATATATATATATATATATATATAATTTTAAAAATATAATTATCCGCTTACACGTATTTCGTCGTGTACGACTAATCAGTGTGGCTGAATATAGCGAGATTCAAAATCGGGACCCCACGGTAAGAAGCCTAAACTCCCACCATTGGTCCATCTCGCACAACTGTTTGGATATATCGCGATTTACATAGATGTTGTTTATTTGTTTATTACTTTGCGATACGTTTTGCATAAATTCAATAATTTATGTGAAAGTCCGTTTTTATCTAAATACGACGGAACACTTGTCAGTGGATAATTATATTTTAAAAACAATATATATGCCGCTTCTCATCTGGGGGTATTGGTACCCCCAGATAAAAATGGTAAAATATGGTAAAGGGGAAATTATTCCCAACTCGCATTTAGGTAAAAAAAAATCACTTTGGCCTAAATCGAAGTTTAATGAAACCACGCGATATTTTTAATTTTGATTCTGAATAAATACCAATGAGAACGATAGTAAAGACTAAAAGGATCCGGTGGAGAGCCGACATTGACAACCAACTTAGTCTTATGATATGGTATAGCGAGGAAGTAAACAAGGCGGGAGAAAACCAGGAAAAGTTCCTCCTTCAAAAGAGATGAAAACATGATGATGATGATGATGATGATGATGATGATGATGGTTATTCCTTTCCCTTAATAGTTTTTTTTTCATGGGCATTATTATTAAGATTGTAATTAAACACTAATACATGATGCGGCAGAAATACATCAGACATTTTTAACTTTCAACTATTTGTTGCGAATGAACTAATGATGTTTTCATTTGGCTAATAACTTACCATTTTTGTTAAGTACCCTCATCAAACAATGTGATTTAGACAGTTACACATCGCGCTTTTACTGAAGAAATATTTTTAAAGAATGATAAATCTCTAACTGCAACACGGAGACCTTTCTGAGTTCATTAACGTTAGAACGGCATGATGCTGTTCCATTAATGCAACTATAGGTTACAAATTTTAGAGATAGAGGTTCGACACAAATAAAAAAAAAATCACCTGGAAATCCTCGAACCGCTTCATCGCCAGAGTTCTGAGAGTTTCTGTTACTCAGTCTCCTACATGTTCAGCTCGCAAACATGCGTTGGCCTTGGGATTGTCTTATCGAACAGTCAGATGAATTCTACACACTGCTATGCAGTTCCATCCATACAAATTAACGATTACTCAGAAACTGCACGAACGCAACTGGGAAGATCGCATGGCAAAATGTGGGGGATATTTCTGCCGCACCCTATATAACCTCACATACTCCCAAACACAATCCATTCAATCCTGCCTATTTTGAGAAAATTCAGTTTTGAACTATCGCGTTTACAAGAAAGTTCTTATGGTTTTAAACTTTTGAATTCAGATGCACATATTTTGGCTAAAACAATAATTTATTGAGCGAAATAAGCACCATCAGAACCAACACATTTTTGCCGACGCAAAAACGTAAAATAAGTGTATTTATGTCAGTAACGTAAAAAATCTTGCGTTCTTGTGACGCTGAAGGCGTTTTTGGTATTGCTTAGGTTTTTAAAGCATTTCCCACGCAGAATGTAGTCGAGATGCTTTAAAAATTGGTAGTCGGTAAGTGAGAGGTATGGAGAGTTTCGTAGACCAATTCGTTCAACTTCTGCAAGGTCGGTTCAGCAACGTGCGGTCGGGCATTGTCATGAAGGAGAATTGGCCCTTTTCTGTTGACTAATGCTGAGTGTTGTTGTCGAAGTTTCTGATGCATTTCATCTATTTATTTACAGTACTTCCCTACCATAATGGTTTCGCTTCATTCAAAAAATTGAAATATGTGAGACAGACCACCAAACCGTCAGCATGACGTTCTTTTGGTGAAACTCTGGATTCAGGATGTCGTGGAGACTCGTCGATGTCTAACTCCTGAGCGTAGAGTCGCTGGTTTTCGTAGAAAATCCACCTTTCATCGCAAGTCACAACCCGGTCGAGGAACAGGTCGTTCTTATTGTGTAAAAAAAGGGAAAATGATACTTCATAACAGCGTTGTTTGTCGTTCAATTCGTGAGGCGTCCATTTTCAAGTTTTTGGTCTTTCCAATCTCTCTTAAAATTGTTGAAAATCGTTGTATACGTTACGTTCTAATTCAGAAGCAAGTCCCAGAACAGGTGTGTGAGGACTAGCTTCGACTAAGGATTTTTACTTGATCGTTGTCAACATCCGATTGCCGACCACTACGCTCATCATATTCAAGACTCCCGTCGCCGTCACGAAATTTCTTAAACCACCATTGTGAATTGCGTTCAGTTGTGGCCCCTGGGCCAAACGCTTCGTTGATATCGCGAACTGTTTCAGCAGCTTTTCGGCCAAACTCGAATTGAAATAAGAAAACTGTGCGAATTTGCTTTTTTCCGTCTTGTATTCAACTTTCTGAAAAGAAGACATATTTGTTTTAAAACAGTTGTAATTTACGTGATTAGATAGAGCGAAAAACGCTCTTTTAAATAATATAGAAAGTAAAGGTATTATAATGAAGACTTATTTGAAAATACATCATTTGAAATCAAAATTAAAAATTCAGCAAGAACCTTTGATTTAATGAGGGCTTCCAATTTGATTAAATTTTACACAATTTATATGAATTAGAATACCATTCACTTTCGAAATAAATTTCAGAAAATATCTTCCGTTCGTAACAACTAATTCTTGTAATAAAATAAAGAATAATTACGAGCGACAATTCTTCTTCTGTCGAGATTGGGATTGCAAATTGCATTGGTATGATGACTGGACTTATGCATTTATGATCATGAAAGTTTGATCTCTATGTGTCAGATATTGATCTTGTGAGACTCTGAAAAAGCAACCCGTCATGTTCGTGCGTCAGAAGCAGAGATGCAGCATTTAATTCCTAGTAAATATACATTGAAAATGGTGGTGACTATGTAAAAAATAAATTCTGGAGTACAAAAGGCTGCTCGTTTTAATGATACCACTCTTGTCTTTAGAGATCTTCAACTTTTTGATTTAAAAACATAGAAGAGTTGTGGGAAGACTCTCATCTGAAAAAACAAACAAAAAAAAACAAAAAAAAAAAACAAAAAAACGCCCGTGCACATCCATCGTTAATCGCTAGCAAAAATGTATTAAGTATGATGGTGTCTATGTACGAAAATAAATTTTAGAGCAAAACATAGGTTGCTCGTTTTGATGGTAGCATTCCCATCTTCGTAACTTGTTAACTTTTTAAGTTACAAATACTTTGGGAATTTTATTCTCACTATTATTACTATAATCATTCGTAGATGAATTAGAATTTTATGTACATGTGTATTTCTTTTTAGCCGTAATAATTTGATAGATATTTAGTTAAATAAGAAGAAAATGCTAATTTTTTTTTGCTTCAATTTCTTTGTGATCTTTTTAAAACGCGCTGAAAAAAAACAAAACATTTCAATTAATAATCAAGAAAATTAGGACACTCGTCTTAGAAACAATTGGGACTGAAATATTCCACTACACACACACACACACACACACACACACACACACACACACACACACACATACACACACACACACACATCGGAATGTCTCCGATAAATATTAAAAAGCAATGATTTAAAAAATTTGATTAAAGGAGAACAGTCCGAATTTTATCAAAATTAACACTCTTATACAGCCTAACATCAAAAGTGCATGTAAAAAGTTTTCTGACCGCAAATTTGAAAGGGTCTGGCGTATAAAACTAACAGTAGATTCTTTAATAAGACAGAGGCGCATTTGAAATAAATGTTTCTTTTTAGAGAACAATTGGCTCATTATACTTGACACTTAAAATTTGTATTTTTAAACTTTAATTCAAGTCATTATATAAAAATAATTTTATAAAATCAACCGCATGTTCTCTACAGTGCAATATACACTAAGATTTATTGTAGATTAAGTCAATTCGGGGAATCATGCGAAGCTATCTACCGGAGCACTGTGGTCGGATCCCAAGTAGAGCAGACGATTAATCAATTTGATTGAAAAAATGGGCAATTCCACTAAGGTTGATGAAAATATAATTGTTGGAATTGTTTGTTTGTGCTAAATGTCAAGCCATTATATTGGACAAAGATGGCAGTAGTAAATCAAATCGACAAAGAACCAATGCAGTCATGATTTCGAGTGTTGAGCAATTCTTTAGAATAAATATGGCGGCATTAGATCGGCGAAGAATCAGTGCAGTCACAATCAGTAGTGGTTCAGTCGTTCAAGGTGGAGGCTGACAACGAGTTGACTTGAATCCAAAATTCGATATTTTGTGATGAGGTCGGGGCATTGATTGATTGTCCTAACCGTAGTTATAAATAAGATCGTCCATATCATTGGGGTGATACCCTCATTATTAGTGAGGATGGTCTCCTTGCTACTTTAGCTGCTTGGAGACTGGGTAGAAAGTACTCATCAAGGATCCTTTCTTGACACTCAGCTCGACACACCCGGAGCCGGTAACCTAGCCTGTACCTGTCAGACTGAGGTATGCCGCTTGGATGTCACCCAGGAGGTCCACCCTCCCAGACCTTGCCACCTGTTTTTGGGGTGGGGTAAGTTTATTGCTTACCGCCCGAGGCGCCTCGATCGGGGAATCCCGACGGGAATGCCTAGGCAATTTTTGTGAAGGCAAGAGTGCCTCTCCTTTAGGGGAGCTTGCCTATTCTCCACCTCCCGACCTTGTATCACACTTTGTGGACACAAAACAGATATCTACGCTCATTAGTAGTTAAAATGTTTTTAACAACCCCCCTTTTTTATACAATGAAAAAGTCCTTCCTGACCCAATTTGGTTTAATAATGTAAAAATAAGAAAAATGTATCTTATTTTTGGGAATTTACTCAACACTCGAGATTATGACTGCATTGATTCTTCGCCGATTTGATTTACTACTGCCATTATTGTTCAAAATAATATTTAACAGTTTGACACGAAAATCAAGGAGAACGAGACTGTAGATGTACCGTCAAAGCAAGTCAACATCTGGAAAAGGAAACAAATACAAACAAGTTGAAGTGAATAACTCTACATGCCCATCTTTCAATAAGTTCGTGTTTTCACATGGGCTCAAGAAAGTAAAGTGTATAGACTTAGCACATACATGTAGTTTTATACGAGTTCAAAAATTTTTTTTGTAGAATTAATTCAGATTTTCTCCTTCCGTTTGGGTACGGATCTCCTTCAGCTCTCTTTTGTTATGGTCCATCAGTGCTTTCCGTACTCTTGGAACTTCAAGGCAGAAGTGAACTGGTTGTGCAGCTATGTTTTTGCAGTATTCACAGCAGGGGTCTCAATAATAAGGGTGCACTGTGTTTCTGCGGTTGACCTTTCACCTAGCGTGTTTCAGATGATGACTGAATCGGAATTCCTGCGATGATGGGCCACTAGATAAGTGACCAGGATAGTTAATTGACGTAAGAAAAAAGCTGAAAGGGATATGGATGATGAAAAATATCAAGATAGTACTTATAATAGTAGGAGCACTAGGAACAAAAATTTGAGAAGAGAATGGGAGAAAGTGGGAGCAGAGGAATTGCTGGAAAAATACAACGAATAACAATAATGAAAACAGCTGAAATATTAAAGAAAACCCTGGAATGCGGAAACTAATACACATGCGCGGGCCAAACGAGCTACTGTAGAGACAAAACCCGAAACGTTACTTGGAACCAAGAACATTGAAGCTGCATATCTATAAGTTCTCCATCCCCATCCCCATTAACCAATCACCGCCCTAAAAAAATGATGCCAAATAGTCGAGTAGGCTCAAGGAGGATGGAAAGATTGAGAGAGTGCTTAACAGACATCCGCTGGACAAATGCCAAAATAACTAGTACATTGGGGAGGCTTATTTCCACTCAAACTCCAGTGGAGACCAACGACTATTGCTGACTGCTGCTAGCGAGAAAACAATGGTAAGCGGCTGTTGCGATAATGCAAATTCATTTGCAAATGTTATCGAAAGAGGTGGCGCGCACTGGAAATCTGGGGAGACTTGTTGACACTCGGCTTCCAGGGAACACTACAGGCTGTTGACTCTCAGCTTCCAGAGAACACTACAGGCTGCTCTCCTTTGAAATCCTTTATGACCTGCGTGAAATCTCCTTGTGAGCCATTAATAATACCTTAGAAGAACAAGAAAACTCGAAGAAAGGAAAGTATATAGTAGGAACCTTATAAACGGTATAAAACATGAGCGATAGTATTAGTAAGATACTCTTGGCCGTTCAAAACAGAACTGAGGCATCAGGAAACTTATCACAATGACCAATGCACTACATCCAAAGTACAATGCTAGCCGATTCTACACAAAAAACAAAACAAAACAAAAAACAAACAAACAAACAAACAAACAAACAAAAAACGCAGAAGAAGAGGACTAATTTGTATAGAAGACTGTGAAATACTGAATTCCCAATCATTTTGTATTAAGAGTTCAGTATCTCTTTTAAAGTGTCCTTTTCGTCGCCATGTCCAAGTGTTTTCTTGGGTCTCAGCTTTTGTCATCATTATGAATTTTCCGTGCAGTTTTCAGGTTTTCTTTTCTCCTCTTATCTTTTGCTTCTCTGTTCTCTGTTTCGTTAACTTTTACAGTGTTTCTTGCTGCCGTGAGGAGCTTTTCTGTGTTCTGTGCTATGCACTTTTCTAGTTCTGTTTTTTGTCAGTCACACAGTCTTCCATACAAGGACTAAAATTATTTTTATAATTTTTTATACAGTTTTTAATGTTAAAAAAACTTTCAAGATACCTTTTTCTCCTCTCTCTCTCTCTCTCTCTCTCTCTCTCTCTCTCTCTCTCTCTCTCTCTCTCTATATATATATATATATATATATATATGTATGTATGTACTAGCAGTTCAGTCCTGCTTTGCTCGGGCCCTATGTACTGTTCATAACTTTATGTGTTTAGGCCCAGAATTGGCGGAGGAGTTTGGTAGAGTCCACAAAGGTCAACTCTTTCAACTTTGACATTTTGGCAGCCAAATTTTCGCCCCAAAACTGATTAAAAAGCTTGCTGCACGCCTGAATACCCTTCAAATGTTTACACCCAAAATTGGCTGAATAGTTTGCTAGAGGCCGCAAATGGAAAATCTTTTAAACTTCGACCCATTGACAGCCAAATTTTCGACCAAAAACAGATGTAAAATCTTGCCCTATATCTAAATACACTTTATGTAAAATTTCAAATGTTTAGATCAAGAATTGGGTTAGTAATTTGGTAGAGACTGCAGAGGTCAATTAAAAAACAAAAACTTGGCCCCTATTTTGACTTCTTAACATTTATTATTTTGGGCTCAAATCAAATTAAAAAGTTTTATCCATGTCCAAATAAATTACATCTAAAATTTTAGTGTTTCGACCCAAAAGTAGTGGAGAAGTTTGGTAGAGTTTTCAAAGCTCAAATCGTTGAACACTGACACATTGACAGACAAATTTCTCCCCGAAAACCGATTAAGAAGATTTTCCTTAATCTCAATACCCCTTACGTAAAATCTCGAGCATGCAGACTGAAAATTGACAGAGTAGTTTGGTAGGGAAATGTTCACATACGCCGACACACGCACACAGACAATTTCACTTATATATATATATATATATATATATATATATATATATAACAGTTCAGCCCGGCTTTGCTCGGGACCTATGTACTGTTCATAACTTACCCTACGTGTGAATACACTTTATGCAAGATTTCAAATGTTTAGACCAAAGTTTGCCTGAGTAATTTTGTAGAGACCGCTGAGGACATTTTTAAAAAACTTTGACCCCAATTTTGACCCCTTAATGTTTATTATTTTAGTCTCAAATTAAAATACAAAGTTTTACCCATGTCCAAGTTACCTTCATCTAAAGTTTCAAGTCTTTAGACCCAAAATTAGCGGAGGAATTAGGAAGAGTCTGCAAAGGTCAACTTCCCAAATTCCCAAATCTCAATACTCCTTATGTCAAATCTCGAGTCACTAGACAAACTTTGACATTTTTGCAGCCAAATTTTTGCCCCAAAATTAATTGAAATGCTCGCCACATGTCTGAATACCGTTATGTATAAATTTCAAATGTTTAGACCCAAAATTAGCTGAGTCGTTTGCTAGACACCGCAAAGGTCAAATCTTTTGAAATTTTACCTCTTAGCAGCTCAAATTTTCGACCCAAATGGATTAAAAAGCTTGTCCTATCTCTGAATACGCTTTATGTAAAATTTCAAATCTTTAGACCAGATAATGGCTGAATAATTTGGGAGAGACCGCAGAGGTCAATTTTTTTAAAACTTTGACCCTAATTTAGATTTAGACCCCTTAATATGTAATTTTGGGCTCACATAAAATTAAAATGTTTGATCCATGTCCAAGTAACCTACATTTAAAATTTCAGGTGTTTAGACGCAAAAGTGGCGGAGGACTTTGGTAGAGTTTGAAATGGTAAAATCGTTGAACTTTGACCTTTTGACAGCCTAATTTCTGGCCGAAAACTGATTAAAAAGATTTTCCCAAATCTCAATACTCCTTATGTCAAATCTCGAGTCACTAGACCGAAAATTGACAGAGTTATTTGGTAAGGAAATGCACACACACACACACACACACACACACACACACACACACACACACACACACACACGTGCACAGAAATTTTCACTTATATATATATATATATATATATATATATATATATATAGATATTGCGTAGGGAAATTTACACACACAGGCACACACAGAGACATAGATGCAGACATACACGCTCACTTTTATATATATATATATATATATATATATATATATATATATATATATATATATATATATATATATATATATTAGCATTTCAGCCCGGCGTTGCCCGGGTGTTTGGATGTGTATGTTGAGCAAAAAAAAAAAGTGGTAGTAGGAAGGCAGGCTCGAACCCGTACCGCAAAGGAGGAAAAGAACGGGGGAAAAACATGACGTCTTTGCCGTTACGACAACTGCCAAACCGGAAATGACGTAGGTTTAAATTAAGGCTAGACAATCGAAAGAAGAGGATGACTTTCAAAAATATCGGTGAAAAAGGCGACCCCCCCTGTAGAAAAGTGCCCAGTTGAAGGTGAAGGTATTAATGTCTTTAGCCAATTTTTCGATATTTGACGTCGGAACGGTCGGACTTCAAAACGATACTGACTTTTTAAAAATCCGTTGCCTCTGTCGAAAGTTTTAGACAGACATGCAAACTTACATACATACATACATTTATATATTGGTAACTAAAAATTTTCGACTCGACCCGATTAAACATCTCTAAATACCCTTTATGTAAAATTTCAAATGTTTAGACCAGAAATTGTCTGAGTAATTTGGTAGAGACCGCAGTGGTCAATTTTTGTTTAACTTTGACCTCTATTATGACCTCCTAACATTTATTGTTTTGGGCTGAAATCAAGTTATTAAGTTAGATCCATGTCCAAGGAACCTATATTTAGAATTTCAAGTGTTTAGACCCAAAATTGTCGGAGGAGTTTGGTAGAGTTCTCAAAGGACAAATCGTTGAACCTTGACCCCTTAACCGCCAAATTTCTGACCGAAAACTGATTATAAAGATCTTCCCAAATCTCAGTACCCTGTATAGCAAATTTCGAGTCTGTAGACTGAACATTGACAGAGTTATTGCGTAGGGAAATGTACACACAAAGACAGATACACAGACATACAGACATACGCGCTCACTTTTATATATATATATATATGTGTGCGTGTGTGTGTGTGTGTGTGTGTGTGTGTGTGTATGTCTGTGAATTAATACTCACACACGTGTGTGTGTGTGTTTGTGTGTGTGGGTCTGCGTGTGTCTTTGTGTGAATTAATTGGAAAAACTCCTAGCAGAGTACTCGATCATTAATAAAAAAAAATAAAAAAGAGTGTAAAAACGTAATTCGCACCGTTTAGTTCTAATCGATGAAAAGTGAATACCACATGACTATTTTTTTAAACAAGAAACCATAATAGATGCTGAGGAGAGTTTACAGAAGACAATCACGTGCTGTTTCCTTTCGTTGGATTTGAAACCAATTTTTATTCTGGCCTTCTGTAATGCATATATATATATATATATATATATATATATATATATATATATATATATATATATATCAGTGTGCGTCTTTCTCTCTCTCTCTCTCTCTTTCTCTCTCTCTCTCTTACTCTGTCTGTCTGTCTGTCTGTTTCTCTCTCTCTCTCTCTCTCTCTCTCTCTCTCTCTCTATATATATATATATATATATATATATATGAAGAGAGAGAGAGAGAGAGAGAAAGAGAGAAGAAAAGAGAGAGGGAAAGAGAGATGCTCAACAATGTCTTATTTATCTTTCAAAATATTCGAATATTTAACCGACCGTTTCGTCTATACAGGAACAACATCTGTGTATGTTTGTGTCTGCATGCGGGTTAATTCGTTCTCTACGAACTCCTAAACGGCTAGGCTGATTTTTGTAAAACTTTTACACAAATATACTTGTGGCTATGAGTGTTCTTCGATAAGCTTTGTATCAGAATACTTTCTATGAGTATTGAACATCTATACACGAAAAATCCGATTAAAAAAAAACAGTACGATTTTGACAGAAGTTTACACTCTTATACAACCTAACATCTCAAATAAAATTGAGACGTTTTAGTATCGTTTTGACAGTAGATTTTTTGATAAGACAATAGCGTATTCGAAATTTATTTCTCTTTTTAGAGCACAATTGAACTATGTGTTTGAAATTTTAATTTTAAACTTTAATTCAAGCCATTACATAAAATTAATTTTATAAAATCAACAGTAGATTCTCTATAGTGCATTATAGACTACAATGTATTGTTAACTAAGTCACTGCGTGGAGGCATGTGAAGCTTTCTCCGGGAGAACTTTGACTGATTCCAATGACAATATAATTATCAGAAGTATTGAACATTGGTTAATCCTAATTCAATCCCTTCAATCAAAGTCGGAGTTCTCTTGCTAATCAGTATATATATATATATATATATATATATATATATATATATATATATATATATATATATATATATATATTATAATAATTATTAAATACCTACTGATGCTAGTGTTTCATCCTTTCGGGAATCATCAGTGCAGAGTGTCACGATTAACACTAGTCGATAGATTCGAACCCGGCAACAGAAGCCATCTCTAGCTCCATTAGCAAGGACCTAATGCATTTGTCTACCGTAAACAGCGAGAAATACTGTTGAAATTTAAATATTTATATTTTTTTAAATGTTTTTAACGTCTGTAGAGTGATCTAATCATTATATGATGGTTGTGAGCACAAGAGCTAAATTGACTGACATTTATTTCAACTGGGCGTGTTCAACGATAAGAAACAAGTCTCTTAAAGGGACTGACATAATTATTTATTATAATAGTGTTTTACACACACACATATGTTGCTTCAATTCATTGCATGTAAGGTGTTCACATTAGTTTTTACGCGCTCCCTTTTATAGTTATAATCAAATTACAGCAGGAAAGCGGGAGGAGAAAAGACGAAACGAAACGCCTGTTCTCTTCAAGCGTCAAATACGCCCTGCTTCCTCAATCAACTGTCGATCGGTTATGTATGTCTACAATTATTTATAATACGTTGCTTAGTCAGCTGACTTGTAATTGAAAGCAAAACAATACTTTAAATTTGAATTTATCAGAACAATCACAGTCGAGTTCTAAGCACAGCGGTTGCATAGACATCCCTTACGTACATCACATTACGATCTATCTTAAAATACTCATTCACAATCCTATCATTTATAAATACTGTGAGTTAATCTCTGTTTGTAGCGCTCAAGTGTTTTTTGGCTGCACGTAAGTTGGTGTGTCGATTGTTGAGATAGACCTGAGCATGCGTCTATACTTCTGGTCATATTGACTTAAGTGTTTACAAATTATTTGAAACAAGCATTTGTAATTAAATCGCACGCATACCTTTGAAATGGTATATTCATCGCTAACCGCGTAGATTGAATGGCCCCATCTTAAGAATAGTTATTTTTTTTTGTTCATGCGTTTTTCTTTTTTTTTTTCTAATAAATCCATTCTTATCAAGGCCAAAAGACACTCGAAAAAAAGATGTATAGAATGGCAGTGGAATGCAAACGAATATTATAAGAGAATTGAAAATGAGGAGCAGAATGAAGATGCTTATCAATCCAGTGCTAATGTGTTCCACTGACGAAAGTTCTTGGAATGAAATTCTGTTCATGGAAAACCTGCCAGTGGCTGTACACACTGAGGAAGGAAGAAAAGTTTCTTCCAGGTGTGGTAGGAAAACGAGCCGTTGTTGTATATGCTTTACGTTTATCATTCGAGGATTGGATTAGAGAAGCTTCCGTGAAAATAACGATTGAATGCAGTAAAGATGCGACCAGCGTGTCTATAAAAGCTTCTTTTTGTTAGTTGGTTTGTATGTCACTCTTAAGTTTTTGATAGGATTCTTATATAAGTCTATTCATCGCTATATATGAAAGTCAGTCTGTTCATCTGTGTATCTGTCAAGCTGTCACGCTTGAATTTACCATGGAATTATGTCGTTGAAAGTGCATTGGTTGGACGCATCTTAGTCATCTCGTTTGTCAAGTGTTAGGCTTGGCTAAGTTTGGATTTGAGTATAACCTTCCTTTACACCTAACATTTTCTCAGATAAGTCACCGCCCTTGTTTCGTTCACCGGGTCAGGTTACCTTAAGAGACCCCACCCTAATACACCACCCAGCCAAGACGTCGATAAGAAACAGCAGTCGGTACACACAGGAGTAATACCAGACACCCTAATTTACAAAGTATGTCGCGAGTAAAACATTCTTGAAGACACTAAAAATATGTTACAATAACATATTTCGAATATATCTTCCTCATATATTTACTACAATCATAATCAACATCATCATCATCTGTATCCAATGATACTATTGTTAGCATTGGTTTCCCTGATATTTTTCCAGTTGGAATTTTTTATAGAAAGACGTCAGGTACTTACAGGAGGGACCACAAGAAAGTTTCTATCATCTTAAGTGACTGATTTTTTATTGAATAAAGTGGATTCAAACTTGAAACACCCAGGTTGTGAGTCCGTGTTATTAAACACAAGACGGCCGGCATTTCCCAGTTGTGACAATGAAAGCGTCAGTCTGCGTTGATTAGAAAGCTTGAAATTGTGGCACACAATCGTCAACTATATAGAATAGTTGAGGGAATGTGGGGGTTTTAAACAGCACATCTACTGCAATTAAAACCTCATTCATTGCTGTTTATGTAACGTGACCGGTACTTTTTAACTGCGCCGTTACACTTTAGCGCCGCAAAGATAAAACCACAACTCGGCATTTTTTAAAGTGCAAATGAAGTGCATTTATTCGTTGTACTTCCAAAACAACAACACGTTTCATTATATTTCCAAAAAATTTTCGCACACAGATGTGCTTTTTAAAAGTCTCTGTCGCCACTACACATATATTGAACTGTAGAGAGCCTACTGTTGATTTAATAAAATTATTTGTATATATAACAGCTTAAAATTTTACACACGTCCATCTTGCCCTGTCAAAAAACAACTTGCTTCTCTCCTCGACGACGTGGTGTATTTTTCTATCCTTTTCTTGTGGCGCAAGTTCTCGCACACTTGCAAATTTACATACGTGCTTTCACGTCTGTTGGTGCTAATACATTCGCTAGCCAGCATATCCATTAGCACCTGCTGATTGTCTCACACGTGCCTATACGCGCTTCTATAATAGGGTGTGACTTAAATGTCTCTCATAGTTAGGAGCTTCGGAAGATGTGGGGCAACAATAGTTCACGTTTACTCAAACTCGCAATGGTAATAACAGTCAGGGTCTTACCTATTAGTTAAATATAATTTAGCACTTATAGAGTGCAAAATGTATGCGTGCAAAATTAATTCAACTAACAATGTGAATCGCTGACCCATGTGAGGGTGCTTGATAAGGTTCAGAAAGATATCTACAATTTTATTGCTCGCCCCAACTCCACCATTTCTTCATCTTTACACTCATACTCTCTTTCTCCCTCTCTCTCAGGCGTGATGTTGCTAGTCCCAGTCTATCTTATAAATACTCTAACGATCCCTTTATTATTTTAGGAAATTAAAAGTTTCAGGGTTGTTGGATTGGGTGAAGGCACACTGTCAATGTTTCTAAAAAATAAATCATGTGCACATGTTACTTACCACGTCCAAAAAATTCATAATGATCATTTCATAAAAATAAATTCATTAAATCAATATATATATATATATATATATATATATATATATATATATATATATATATATATATATATATATGCGCACAACTGTTAACATTTATATGCATTACAAAAATGCATAGTTCATAATGATCCTTCCATTACTTTAAAAAAGTCACCTGTACACACAAAGACACACTCGGACACACGCAAACACAAGCACACAAACACACATACATACAAGCACACAAACACACATACATACATATAACTTTATAAATGTAGATATCAAATTAGGAATGCTTATACATTACTCTGCACTGGATTCATTTCTAAACGTCTTGCCGATCATTACGAATTTAGCACAAATCTGCTATGCGTAAAATGTCTAAATGTAGGCCATATTTTGCTTAATTTAGTTTTGTTTGCATAGGAGATAAATAAAGTGGTGAAATACAATTGAAAAAACTTCAATTCTTTCCGGTCAATATTCTTTTACTATATATATATATATATATATATATATATATATATATATATATATATATATATATATACTGAGAGAGAGAAAGAGAGAGAGAGAAATGAAAAGGAGCAAACCGAGTTATGTGTTCATCAACGTTTCATCTTTATTTGAGACTTTCTTTGGATGAATGAGATTAAGAATAATTAATACATATACTCTCAATCAATAAATTACATAACAAAAACACACTCATTTCATTTCTGTTACACACCTATATTTGAATTTTAGCAGACATATTTATTCCAGAATATATATATATATATATATATATATATATATATATATATATATATATATATTGTTATGCGTTCATATCTTTTAAAAATATTAACGACTATATGACGTTATTAAAAATCTCTCTCACTTTAACAACGCAAGCTCCCCTCATCTTTTGAATTCCCAACGTCTTTTTTCTGTTTTCTGAAATAGAACAACGTCACACTTTTCACGTGAAACATTTTCAAATATTTTGTACTGGTGTTTTTTGTTTCTTAATCTCATTCATCCAGAGGAAGTCTCGAAATAAAGACGAAACGTGGATGAACACACAACTCGGTCTGTTCCTTTTTATTTCTCTATTTTGTAAGAATACTATTTCCATTATTCTCATCATATATATATATATATATATATATATATATATCCGTTTAAACGATGCACAATATTAAAATGTCAATTTTACATGATGTTAGAGATCTACGCTTAAACATGCTCATGTTATCTTTGACAGTTTTTATTTTAAAAAAACTTTTTTTTTTAAGAAATCGCTCCAGACACGACATGAAGCCAATAAAAAAACGAAAGACACGACATGAAGCCAATAAAAAAAAGATGCGAGAGATGCTAAAAGTATAATGCGGAATATTGTAATGGAGGCATTAAACACCCTAAGTAAAACGACGAGAATTTTTGTACTCTTTCTTTAAAAAAAAAAAATGAAAGTAAGGAAATCTTGCTTAATTGCTATCTGATATCTAAACTCTTTTGTACTTTGGAAATGAGTGGACTATATATTTGGAAATGGGTTAAGAACGCGCGCACACACACACACACACACACACACACACACATATATATATATATATATATATACTAGCAGGGAGACCAGGATTGAATGATGATCAACGAATGTTCTACATTCCCATATTATTGTTGTGATCGAAATCGATGAAATCGCCCATTTTTCTATCAAATTCATTGATGGCTTATTCTAGTTAGGGACTCATCGCGGTGCACTGGGATGGATGAAGCTCACCTGCCTCCCCGCAGTAACTTAGCCCACAATAAATTCTAGTCCACATTACACTGTAGAGAAACTTCTGCTGATTTTATAAAATTATTTCATATACAATAGCTTAAATTAAAGTTTTAAATACAAAAGTGAAATATTATACTTCATTTATTACCTAGACAGAAACATTCAGTTTGAACGCGCCCCTAATGCTGATTTTATATGCCTGCCTTACTGCTTGTGCGGTTATAATCGCTTGAATTTAAGGTTAAAATGAATAAGTTAGGTATTATTGTGCAATTGTGCTATAAACAGACACATTCACTTCGAACGCGCCCCTGTCATAGTAAAAAAAAACTTAATGTTGATTTTATATATCGGACCTGTCGGCTTGTGTGATAATAAAACTTCTCAAATGCACTTGTGACGTTAGGCTGTGTAAGGTGTTAACTTTGGTCCAAATCAGTTGTTTCTTTTTTCATCGGATTATTTCGATTATCAATACTTATCGGAGACCTCACGATACAAAACCTATCTAAGAAAATTGTGTGGGTTACATAACTTTTGTCTTCTTTTGGTCGCTACAATATATAACTAAACAACAGGATGCTGTTCGCCACCTTAAAATTCTTTACCACGTAGCAAAAATCAAATATCGATTGTAAATGTTACACAACATCATTTCATGATTCAACTCTTTTATTATTCCTCCGTCCGTAGTAAGTAATTTTTTGGTTATTATTAATTGTCATTAAGATTGACCCAAGCCCCCCCCCATTTCCACAAGCTAGGAAATTGTTCCTTCCGTCACAGTCGAATTAGCGTTTCGTCTCACTTTGCCTCTGCAAAGGGGGACAGCGTGTCTCCAAAATGGTTCACATCAATTCGTAGTCAAATTACAAGGCTTGCTATTGCTTCAAACCCAAAGTGGATAGGTATTTAAATGCTGTCCATCACAGCATTATGTGACAAAAGGTTGGGAAAGTAAGAATTCAAGCAAGCTTCTCCTAAAGGAAGGCACACTTGCATAGCAAAAATTGTCTGAGTATTCTCATCTTGCGTAGTGGATAAATTACAAGGCAATATTCAGCTGCAAGTTATACTTTTGTAGAGGCTGAAGGTTCAATCCGCAGTGCTGGCGACACTCAAAATAAAATTGCGAATTACTTAGAATGTCTACCCAGTCATGACTGAAGTAAAGAGCGCATGCTACTCTCATGGATTGAATAAAGGGTTCCGTTTGAAATTGTGTGCGGATTCCCGATTTCAACAGAAAAATTGCTGAGTTCGATAAAAAGATTTGATGAGTTCGACACACCTGAAGAAGGTCGGAGATTACATCGATCAAAACGTTTTGAAAATAATACGCAAGATACAAACAGTAATACAAAAAACCCGGATAATAAGATTTAATGATTTTGTTTTCTTTTTATTAGGTCGAAGTATAACGTCCATTAAAAGTTAAAATCTTATTTTAATCTCCCAAAAGAGAAGCATTTGATAAGGACATAAGGGGCTACTGTAAATTAGAGGCCATATTAATAGGTGCATTGTAAGTGGGGAGTTTTGCAACGAGATGATTGTTCACATTACATTTACATTTCTGCACGTTTGTAGAGTTAGAGAAATAAGGAAAGAAAATTTAGAAGTGAAAACAATAAGTTCTATTTTTACTTAGGGGTCACCACTTCTCAAGGCCCGAAGGCCACTCGATGATAAGGGTTTATGAATGCAAGGTGGTAGTGAATTAATCGTTAATGATGCAAATTCGGTAGAATTGGATTATTTATGAGAACGACTTAATAAGAACTTATTTACATTAGCTTTAAAGCTAACATGTTATACTTAGCCAGAAAGCATGTTATCGGAACAGTGTTCCGAAGGTGGGCAGTTCTGGAAAATAAACTTTGTTCATTAAATCTGAGTTTACATTTAGGCGCAGTTAGAGAGTGGGGAAAATCATATATAGTAATTTTAGCTAGTCGAGTTTTTTTTTTGTGAAAGTTTGGAAAGGATGGATCATAGATTGGAGTTCAGACGAGCAATTACCATGAAAATAGCGATAGAGCAGAGACAGCTCGCGACGCCCCTCCTGTAAGGAAAGAGCTTGCAGGGAAGTAAAAAGGGCATCATCTTCTAGGTTTCGAAGCCGATTTTGAATTCTATCCATGCAGGCTATGACTGGTGAGCAGTTCCGGCTCAGATACAGCAACAGCACTCCATTGTAGGGCGCACCTGGCTCTTATACAGATAGAGGATTGCAACGACTACTCTTATAAGCCTATCAGCGTGAAAGGATTTTATAACTGAGAGGACATTCTCAATTATTTTATACCTAGCGATCTTGTGAAGTAGACCTTTATGCCACACCTTATCAGAAGCTTTTAATATGCCAAGAGTTATTGCTCTAAAGAAAAAGCCTCTGTCGAGAGACTCACTAATCCTGTATGATATCGGAAGTAGACCTCGCAGAACGGAAACCATACTGCATGTCACTGAGCAGGTTATTTTTGCTTAGTTGGTTCACCACTTCTCTGTTCATCACAGTTTCCAGTAACATACTTATAAAGCAGAGGATACTACTTGGTTTGTTCTGAGAGGAAGATGATCGATCAACGGATTTTTTAAATACAGGACAGACTGATGAAGTTTACCCAGGCGTTGGGAAGTATTTCTCTTTAAGGTGACGTTTAAGTAACTTTGTACGCATTGGGGCTAGTTCCGGTTGAAGCTTTTTGAGCACTATGAGCGGAATGCTGTCGGGGCCAGTTGCATTACGAGAATTAAAGTTTTTGATATGCTTGGCAATATCACGCACATAAATTTGTATGTCGCTTAGAGTGTTTTCAGTCACAGGATGGAATACAGAAAAGGTAGAATTTGCTGTAAAATTCTTGCCAAAGGCATTTGCTTTGTCAGATGCTGACGAGATTACCTCAGGTCCATTGATGATGGTAGGGATAGAGACACGCTTATTTTCAGGCCATTGTTTGTTATTCGCAAAAACTGGTGGGAGCCAAGCCGCTGCTCTGCTAATTTAAACTTGACGTATTGAGCATACGAATCTCTTGCCTTCTTTATTACTCTTTTACAATGGTTGCTGATAGTCCTAAACCTAGCTTTAGTTTCACAACATCTATTACGCTGGAAGCAATGGAAATAGTGATTTCTGTGCACAATGGCGGCAGCGCATTCTGAAGTGAATCATGGCTGGCTGTTGGGTTCGAACTGGAACTTTTTGGAGGGTATGAAGTGGTCTATACCTACATTCGTTTTGAACATGGAGTGTAGAGGTATATCTAATATGAATGTTCGGAAGTAATCCCCGTCAGCCATAGAGTATCGATACACAGTACGATGGAGAGGTACATCAGAGGAGTTTATTACATTTTCCTTTACCTTAAGTGATACAACTGAGTGATCGGGAGATCCCAATGGAGGAAGAACAGAGGATAAGCACATATCGGACAAGTTGTAAGAAACAGGTCAAAGAGACTTGCATATTGTCTGTCGTAGTCTGACATACGGGCGGGTTCGTGAACAATTTGCATTAGGTCATATGCAATCGAGAAATTATGACAGTACCTCCCCTCATCATATGTCTTGTTTGAGTGAACTAGCCATTCAACATTGTGAATATTAGCTGGAGGATTGGTAGACAGAATATGGTCAATTTTTTCAGACATAATTTCAATGATAGTAACTGTTATGGGGTCGATAGCAAATATGAATGTAGTGCTATAAGCAAGTGCTACTCTGAAGCACATGTAAGGCAAATTAGGATCTTATCTGGAGATGTCTCTACCACATGGAAAGGCATTTTATGTAGGCAAATATTACATGTCCATGACGATTTTGGGGTTCAGATTTTAATGTCAAATTTGAATATCCGGTAATCACGAACTCATCTAAAGAAACGGTCGGTACGATGTCAGATTCTCACAGAAACAGCAAATCAGGTTTAGTCGCTTGTAATTGGATTTCAATCTCTGAAAGGTTGGAACAAAGACTGCTGAGTGCTAGTAAGATGGTCTTCATTGGGAGTTGAAATTCTGGTATTAATCTGGTTTTATTTCTTGTGGTTTTTCATTTTTTGAGGATTGAAGGATGTGGAAAAGGTCTGCAGTTGTTTGAGCAAAGAAAAATAACGAATAATAATTTTTTCAGCCTAAGAATTTATTATACATTCGAGGAAAGAAGATATTGACATAGAAAGTATTCTGGCATCAACAATGAAGTAGTGAGATTTTGAATATTGTCGGGTTGGTCACGGGCTCAGATGCAGCAAGTTTGTCTGATCGCATTCCATTAAAATACTTAAAGAACAAACACAAAGACGCGACATTGCGACGATGGCTTAAGTATTTGTGATCGATAAACAGTGAGGAATCTATTACATTGATAACTCTTTTATGACCCTTTTTTATTCCATTTTTACCGCAAACAACGCACAGGGCAACTTTGATGTAGGGGGTTACTCTTTGGGACTTGCAAGGATACTATGTAGGGAGTTGAGCAGCAAGATGTCTGTCCACATTGTACTTGAACTTTTGCATGTAAGTACAGTTGGGAAAACAGGAACCCGGAAGGGAGTTCCAGAGTCTAGTAGTTTTGGGGAAGAAACTTTCTTACATCTAGGGATCTCTACTGCGTAGGGGTAGAACTTTGCTTATTGTCGGGTTTGTCGAGGGTATTTATTTTGCCGAGGGGGTACAGGAGCTTGCTGTTCGTCAGAGCACCAACCATTAAAATACTTGTAGAACAGGCAGAGGGATACAACATTTCGTCGATGGGACAGACGCTGAAGCCTATCAGGTTGGCGACTCTCTTTTGAACCATATCAAGGAGCGAGAGACTAGTAGCAGATGCACAAGCCCAAATGTGACAACAATAACCCATACGTGGGCGAATGGTGGCCTTGTAGATGTACAGGATACTTTCAGGTGTAAGTAACTTTTTTAGCACAGTAGAGAGAGCCCATCTTTCTCGGAGCGGCTCTGGCAATGCTCTCAATGTATCTATTTCAACTCATGTTCCATGTGAACGTTAAACCGAGGATTTTGAACGAAGTACTTTCATGTAATGTATCTTTAGCCATAGCTATTGGTGGCAGAGTCGGTTTCTTTATTATTGAAAGATAAAAGGAGCTAGACGATTGGTTGGCGCAGCAGGCCAGATAACATCCATGCACGGATGAATGGTGGCTCCGGTAGATCTATAGGATACTGGCAGGTGAGAGATGTTTTCTAGCCCATTAGAGGGAACCCAACTTATTTGCACAAGACTTGGCAGTATAGTTTGTGTATTAGTTTCAATCGAATGGCTTTACTTACACTTGAGAATATCCTATACTTATACAATGTCACTATTCGCCCATGCTTGGATTATTTTTGTCACATCTTTGCTGGTGTACCTACCACTAGTCTCTCCCTCTTAGACATGTGTGCATAGGAAAAAGGTCTCTAATCTAATAGGTCCAGCACTATTGGCTAATCTCAAACTTCTATCTCACAGTCGTACTGTTCGATCAGTGTGCATTTTTTACAAGTACTTTAATTGAATTTACAAGTACTTTAATTGAATATTCTTCATAAGGTTCAGAAACCTTTCTGCAATTTTTTACTCCATCTTCTCTTCTTCTCTGCAATCTGTCTTATTTTTCTCTCTGTCGCTATCTCGTTATTACACACACACACACACACACACACACACACACACACACATACACAAATGTGATGTTACTCGTCCCAGTTTATCCTATAAATACATGATGTGTTCTTCAGGAAAAAAAAACCATGTTTGGATAGAAAGATCCAATACAACAATTTTTTACAATTAGTGCTGTAATCTACCGAATTATATATAAAAAAAACTCTATTTAACATAGTATGTTAACCATTGGGCTTAATTTTATGTGTAGTATTTAATTTAACCTGATTTTTATGGGATCTTATTTTTCATAAATGCATAGGATATTATTTAATCTCCGAATATCCAAATTGTTTCGGTTCGTTAACTTCAAATTTTAACACACACATACTCACTTTCTCTTTATCACACACGCACACACAGATACTCTCTATATTGCTCCCACACTAATATATATGCTAGTTGTATCTTTGTTAAATTGTGCCATTAATTTTTCTATATAATTGGTAGGCAGCTCATCGGTCTGTAGCTACTTTAGTTCTTTCCCATCTCTATGTTTTAATGTTATTCTCAATTTAGTAACCCCCATACCTACATAAATGCCTTAGCGACCCCGTCGGTATCTCCCGGTAGGGGCGCCTCGAGCAATAAAAAACACACTAATCACTTCCCAGAGAGAAGGTAAAGCCTGGGAGGGTAGACCATCTAGGACTGAACAGGGCTATACTTCGTACCGACAGACTGATTATCAGGAACATATCCTGATAACGTATCTCGAGTGGTACGAAGCCAAGATCCAGGTTGTTACGGTATAAAAAGTTTCACGTATCAACATAATTAGGGTTTCTATTAGTTTTTCATGCAGGGTCGTGTATTACTTAATTACAGATTCATCTCTACATCGCACAGTTTTATAATTTTATAAGATATTTTTAAAATCATTAAGCATCAAATTATCCGTGCATAGAAATCGATCTCTGCATGTCTATGCTTTTTCTTGTGTAATAACTGATTCTTGAGAGATTATCGTTACGGAAATCACAATTTCTCGTGACAAAACACTTCGCTTGAGCTGTTATTTTTTTTTTCTGAAAAGGAGATTTACCTCGAAAATATGACAAATATTGGAATATCGATGCTATTCTAGTTCGATGTATTATGTTGGTAAATTGATTTTTAATTGGAAATTAGTAAATTGTTCAATATTGTAATTTCTTTTGTTTTACCTGATCTCAGATCGATTATTATTATTTTTTTTTTAAGCAAATAGCATTGTCACCGCTTTCCGAATTCAACTTTTTTCTTTTTTTTTGTATTTTACCTTTTTTCAAGATGTTTTGGCTGATGTATAGGATGTCGTTTATTTCTCTTGTCTCTTTCTATCACTTCCTCAATGACAATTGTACGGCTATTAAAACAGTTTTTTTTGCACAGGAATCACCACTGATCAAAATCCGGAGGCCACTCGAGGATAAGGCTTAATAGGTATACATTAGTCAATGTGATTATAGCGTAGTACACATAAGTAGTGGAAATTTTGTAAAACGGATTACTTAGGGGGACGGTTCATCAAGAACTTGTTTATATTGGACTTGAAGAAACCATATTCCTTTAAAAAAATCCATGTGGTTGATAAGCAGGTTATCCAAGCCAGTTTGGATTTATGTGATTTTCTTTAGTCATCCAGTTCAGTATCACCATTTCACATATACATCTACGAGGTCAGTGCAAAAGTTTTGCTGGTTGGTAGATTGGGCCATTTTAAATCATTGTAATTTATCCTTGTATTCTGTTGCCTTTTAGTGATTTTCATATGTTAATTTTTACTTAAGGTCGTTTTTAATCCTATTCACGTATTTACCTTCTTTATTTAGTACATTGATTTGGATTTCAAGTCTAGTTTGATATCTGACTTTGTTGTCCATTCTTCTGGCATATTTTCTCTTTTATATTTATAATCGTAATTATAGTCCCATAATATATGTAGCCATTTCTTCCTCTATTATTGTTTATTAGGATGTGAGAGAAGAGTATGTTAACTCCGATGTTCAATTTTCTTTCGTTACATATACTTGTTTCATTTTGTCCTCTTTCATGATTTCTTTGATGCGTATACTTCTGCTGCTTTTCCCTCAGTAAATTTTGTGATCTATTCGACAGTCGTTACTGTATCTTTTTGAAAATACTATACTAAACGAAAGAGAATATATAGTGATATACTTGGGATATGGCAAACAATTCTGGAAAAGCAAAGATTTGTATTGTAATCGTTCAGTTAAATGCTATTGAAAGCTGTGAGACGACTTGATATGCATAAAGGCAAACACACATACACACACACACATATATATATGAATATATATATGTATGTATTTATGCATATATATATACATATATGTGTGTGCGTGTGTGTGTCCGTATAGCGATTAAAATCCATTTTAAACCATATTCCAAATCAAGAGTACACACGATACTCTTCAAGTTACTTCCAGCTTATCCCATTGGATGTTTACGTTTAGATGTACAAAATAGCACAATTTATATATATATATATATATATATATATATATATATATATATATATATATATTTAAATAAGGGAGTAGTCACCAACAATGTGTATTTTTTAACATTATTTTATTATTCCGTGTCTTGCTTTTTCATTGAGAATTATGTTTGTAATAATGTTTTTAAGTCATTGAAATCGTTTACGTACGTTTCAGACGGTCTGATGCGTCCTCGTCAGAAATTATTTTCAAATATATATATAATTATGAGAGAAAGTGAGTGTGTGTGTAAATATATATAAAACTAAAACTATATATATCTGTATTTATACATACGTGTATATGCAAATATATAAATATAAAACTATATCTCTCTTTATATATAAATGTATATGTGTAAATATATGAATATAAAACTATATATATACTTATATATATATATATATTTCTGTAGAAATATATTTTCTTATTATATATGAATCCTTATATAAGAAGCTCAATGTAATTACAGAGAAATATAGAGAATAAATGAAAAAAAGTTATATTCAAAAATTTATGATGTTGACCATCCTATGATTTATTCCTTTAATTCAGTTGACTTATACAATTCTTGAGTGTATCTGTTTCGTAGCGCAAAATCAATCACTTAATTATTATATCAATCAGTGAATCTATTATGCCCTTAACTCATCTGAAGAAATAGCAACGATCAATCCGTCAAAAGGAATTGAAATGTGATTTGACATGGTAAAAATCCGAAAATTGGAAGAGAAGCTGCAGTTACCTTTATATTTTCCATTACGCCATATTGATTTTTTATCAAACAAAGTCATTACACCCAACTATTCGTACTAACAATTTTAATTATTTCATGATCCTTCTACCAAAATGTTCTATTTAATAATTAGTAAATTTATTAATTCCAAGTTTTGTATGCATACTTTTGAAAATAATATCAACAAATAATAAACTATTATACATGTTTGTATATACGAAATTAAACTAAGCTAAAAAACGATTGATCATTTCAGTAAGTCATCATAACTAAAGAACGGATCCGAATTGAGAACCATACATAATTCAAATCTATTAGCTATTAGAATCAAACTCATCAATCCTTACAATTATGATTTTTAAAATCATGCAATTCGAAAACTATACTTACGTTTTGTTAGGTTTAAAAATAATCTGAAAATTCTTTGATATCGTAATTGTCAATAATTAAATTAACTTAATAAAGTGAGGCAGAGTTACTTCCCCTGGATGAAATTTAACGAAATTAACTTCACTTATAATTATTAATTTATATTTTCACAACGTATAGACATCCACATTCAACTAACAATTAATTTTTAATTTTAATATAGTATTAATGCCTTTCACTCAATATTATTTAAAAAAAATAAATCGATTTATATTATAAATTAATTCACTATTTTTCCAATAGAAAATGTTAGTATTACAGATTATTTCAATCGATAATCATAAGTTATTAAGTTACAATGTTTAATTGTAGATTAATTAGTTACTTCCATTTACTTTAATTATTTATTTATTTATATATTTATTCATATTATTATCAATATCAGCACCATCATTATTATTTATATTGAAAGTAACATTTTTCATTTTTACATTTCACTAACTTTACCCAATTCTACATACGACAATCTAGTTTTAATAAAAGTTTTTCGAACTTGTTCCTTATCTAAGTAAAATTTTTGTTATCATTGTATATATCCTTATTCTCTAATAAGTATGTTTCAGAGTTTCTACCTCTGATAACATGTTATTTTCATTATAATTAAATAAATGTATATTTAACTTAAAACCAATTCTTATTTTAATTCAAGTTAATAAGATTTAAGAATATTGTTTAGACCTAAAAATTAAAGACCATATCAAACCCAGGGGTTCTTTATACTTTAAATCCCCCTCTCCTATGTACCTTAATTAACTCTGTATATATATATATATATATATATATATATATATATATATATATATATATATATATATATATATATGCAAGAGCAAAAGACAGCAGAGGATACGAGGGTAAGTTGGAAAAGTGGGCTGGACAGGAAGGGGCTCTATATCAAGTTAAGATGAATAAGACGATATTCGATTATTTTTTTCTTATTTTCAGTAGTGGGATAAGGGCTATTTTTAAATAATACTCGTAAATCTCGAGGCAACAGTGTTTTTTCGATTATCGGAAGGGTCCAGTTCTTGTGAAAATGCCAGGTTTTAGATACTCTGTAAAAAACTGGCGAAGTCTAGAGAAGCAATAAGGTTTGGTAGGGTAACTACATTCCTATCATTACTGAAGCGAATGTAGATACAGGCGGTCTTACACACATATACACATGACCATATACATATATATATATATATATATATATAAATATAAATATATATATATATATATATAAAGAGGGATAAACATGGTAAGAGAGAAAGAGAAGTGAGAAACTAAGTATATGTATATATATATATATATACCCTTGTTATGTACCATGAATATGTACGTATAAATGAATATATATATATATATATATATATATATATATATATAACCATGTGCATATGTATATATTTGTACACATGTGTTTATAAATGTATATATTCATGTGTGCATGCATATATATATATGTGTGTGTGTGTGTGTGAAATTGTCTGTGTGTGTACATTTCCCTACCGAACTACTCTGTCAATTTTCGGTCTACTGACTCGAGACTCGATATGAATGGTATTGAAATTTGCGAAAACCTTTTTGATCGGTTTTTGACTATAAATTTGCATGTCAAGGGGTCAAAGTTCAACGATTTACCTTTTGAAAACGCTACCAATCTCATCCGCGAATTTTGGGTCTAAACATTTGTAATTTTAAATAAAGGTTACTTGGACCAAACTTTTTCATTTGATTTTGATCCAAAAACAAGTAATGTTAAGATATCAAGATTGTGGTAAAATTTTTTTTTTTTTAATTTGACCTCTGCGATCTCTAACAAATTACTCATCCCATTTTCGGTCTAAACATTTGAAATTTTATATAAAGGGTATTCACATATAGGGCTAGCTTTTTAATCGGTTTGTGGTCGAGAATATTGCTGCCAAGGGGTCAAAGTTCTAAGGATTTTACCTTTTTGGTCTCTAGCAAACTATTCAGCCAATTTCTGGTCTTAACTTTAGAAATTTTACATAAAGGGTTGGCGATCCTGGTCGTAAAGGGTAGAGTTAGCTGCAAAGATCTTGGAAAAGAGTTTGGCTTTGTCTAATGCTGACGAGGTTACCTCAGGTCCATTGATGATAGTTGGGATAGAATACGCACGTCTTTTTAGGATTTTCTTTGCTAATTGCCAAAACTGATGGGGACCAAGCCGCTGTTCAACTACTTTGGATTTGACGGACTGAGCAGACAACTCTCTCGCATTCTTTATTACTTCTTACAGTATTTGCTGGCGGTCCTGAAAGCTGATTTAATCTCGGTAATCTATTACGTTAGAAACGATGGAAAACGTGATTTCTGGGTGCAATGGCAGCAGCACATTCTGGAGAGAACCACGGCTGGCTGTTAAGTTTTGCTGGAACTTTTTCGAGAGTATGAAACGGTCTATACCTACAATTAACCATTCCGTCAGGTCTGATACTATAGAGGACACATCTTTTTTTAAATATGAAACGCAGAGGTAGATCTGATATAAATGTTCGGAAGCTATCCCAGTCAGCCATAGATTATCGATATACTGTACGATGGAACGGTACGTCTGAGGACCTATTGCATTTTGTTTTTATCTTAACTGATATAACAGAGTGGTCGGAAGATCCCAGTGGAGACAGAACAGAAGAGGAACTTAGCTCAGGGCAAGTTGTGAAAAAAGGTCTAGGAGACTTGCATACTGACCGTCAGTGTCGGGGAGGCGGGTGGGTTCATGACCAATCTGAGTGAGATCCTAAGCAATGGAGAAATCGTGACAGAACCTCCCCTCGACATCGGTCTTGTTTGAGTGGGGTAACCATTCCACATTGTGAACATTGAAGTCTCCAGAGAGGTGAATGTTTGCTGAGAGGTACGCAGACAGGATATGGTCAATTTTCTGAGATATGCTTTTAAAGATAGGAACTCCAGTTTTGGGGGCGATAGAATGCAAATATGAACGCGGTAGTGTGAGCAAGTGCGATCCGGAACCACATGTAGGGTAAATTAGGATGATCTCTTGAGATGTTCCTGCCACGTGGAAAGTCGTCTTTAATGCAGGCACATCATCCATGCCCATCGCGATCTTGGAGGTCGGAGTTAGAATATTACGAACTCATCTAGGAAAAAAGTCGGTCAAATGTCAGTTCGCTTAAGAATAATAGGTCTGGTTTAGGCTCCTGTAATAAAGTTTGACCCTCTGGAATGTGGGAACGTAGACCCCTAAGGTTGGAGAAGGAAACCTGGTAATGAGGGGTCTACGTTGGAAGTTGAAGATCTGGGTTTAATCTAGTATTTTTTCTGGAAACCTTTCATGATTGAGATTTGGAATTTGAGGAATAGGTCGACAGTGTTGCTAAGAGCAGGGCAGAGATGGAAAGTAAGAGAAACAGAAACGAAGATAAAAATTATTTTGTAGAACATGATAAAGTAAATCCGTAACATTTACCCACTAATATGGCATCGAGAGGCCTCACCAGAGACTACTGCATGGCCCAGAATCCATTCACCAAAATGCAATACAGCAGCCCCAGTTCTTTGCACCTGTAGATAGGACAGCCTCCTTAGTGATTAAACCAAGGTTCGAGTCTCTGACTATCAGGCGGATAACGTCAACCCAGATAAAACGTTTACCTCCAGCACCCTTACTAGTGATATGGCCACAAGGACAGACAAAGAAACAATTTCCAACATCTCTGGCAACTGTTCACACTAGACACTGCCAACCTAGTATACAGCTTTTTCTTCTC
>NW_027633613.1:99782-127608 GCF_053919585.1 Euprymna scolopes | reverse complement strand
TATACACATATCCATAGGTATATATATATATATACACACATATCCATAGGTATATATATATATATACCTATGGATATGTGTGTGTATATATATATATACACATATCCATAGGTATATATATATATATACACATATCCATAGGTATATATATATATACACATATCAATCGGTATATATATATATATATATATATATATATATATACACATATCCATAGGTATATATATATACACATATCCATAGGTATATATATATATATATATATACACATATCCATAGGTATATATATATATATATACACATATCCATAGGTATATATATATACACATATCCATAGGTATATATATATATATATACACATATCCATAGGTATATATATATATACACACACATATCCATAGGTATATATATATATACACATATCCATAGGTATATATATATATATACACATATCCATAGGTATATATATATATACACACACATATCCATAGGTATATATATATATACACACACATATCCATAGGTATATATATATATACACACACATATCCATAGGTATATATATATATATACACACATATCCATAGGTATATATATATATATACACACATATCCATAGGTATATATATATATATACACACATATCCATAGGTATATATATATATACACACATATCCATATGTATATATATATATATACACACATATCCATAGGTATATATATATATATACACACATATCCATAGGTATATATATATATACACACATATCCATAGGTATATATATATATATACACACATATCCATAGGTATATATATATATATACACACATATCCATAGGTATATATATATATACACACATATCCATAGGTATATATATATATATACACACATATCCATAGGTATATATATATATATACACACATATCCATAGGTATATATATATATATACACACATATCCATAGGTATATATATATATATACATACACACACATATCCATAGGTATATATATATATACATACACACACATATCCATAGGTATATATATATATACATACACACACATATCCATAGGTATATATATATATACATACACACACATATCCATAGGTATATATATATATACATACACACACATATCCATAGGTATATATATATATACATACACACACATATCCATAGGTATATATATATATACATACACACACATATCCATAGGTATATATATATATACATACACACACATATCCATAGGTATATATATATATACATACACACACATATCCATAGGTATATATATATATATACATACACATATCCATAGGTATATATATATATATACATACACATATCCATAGGTATATATATATATATACATACACATATCCATAGGTATATATATATATATATACACATATCCATAGGTATATATATATATACACACATATCCATAGGTATATATATATATATATATACACATATCCATAGGTATATATATATATATATACACATATCCATAGGTATATATATATATATATACACATATCCATAGGTATATATATATATATATATACACATATCTATAGGTATATATATATATATATACACATATCCATAGGTATATATATATATATATACACATATCCATAGGTATATATATATATATATACACATATCCATAGGTATATATATATATATATACACACATATCCATAGGTATATATATATATATACACACATATCCATAGGTATATATATATATACACACATATCCATAGGTATATATATATATATATACACACATATCCATAGGTATATATATATATATATACACACATATCCATAGGTATATATATATATATATATATACACACATATCCATAGGTATATATATATATATATACACACATATCCATAGGTATATATATATATATACACACACATATCCATAGGTATATATATATATATACACACATATCCATAGGTATATATATATATATATACACACATATCCATAGGTATATATATATATATACACACATATCCATAGGTATATATATATATATATACACACATATCCATAGGTATATATATATATATACACACATATCCATAGGTATATATATATATATACACACATATCCATAGGTATATATATATATATACACACATATCCATAGGTATATATATATATATATATATATATATATATATATATACACACATATCCATAGGTATATATATATATATATACACACATATCCATAGGTATATATATATATATATACACACATATCCATAGGTATATATATATATATACACACATATCCATAGGTATATATATATATACACACATATCCATAGGTATATATATATATATACACACATATCCATAGGTATATATATATATATACACACACATATCCATATATATATATATATATATATATACACATATCCATAGGTATATATATATATATACACACATATCCATAGGTATATATATATATATATACACACATATCCATAGGTATATATATATATATACACACATATCCATAGGTATATATATATATATACACACATATCCATAGGTATATATATATATATACACACATATCCATAGGTATATATATATATATACACACATATCCATAGGTATATATATATATACACACATATCCATAGGTATATATATATATATATATATACACACACATATCCATAGGTATATATATATATATATACACACACATATCCATAGGTATATATATATATATATACACACATATCCATAGGTATATATATATATACACACATATCCATAGGTATATATATATATATACACACATATCCATAGGTATATATATATATATATACACACACATATCCATAGGTATATATATATATATATACACACATATCCATAGGTATATATATATATATATACACACATATCCATAGGTATATATATATATATATACACACATATCCATAGGTATATATATATATATATACACACATATCCATAGGTATATATATATATATATACACACATATCCATAGGTATATATATATATATATACACACATATCCATAGGTATATATATATATATACACACATATCCATAGGTATATATATATATATATACACACATATCCATAGGTATATATATATATACACACATATCCATAGGTAAATATATATATATATACACACATATCCATAGGTATATATATATATACACACATATCCATAGGTATATATATATATACACACATATCCATAGGTATATATATATATATACACACATATCCATAGGTATATATATATATATACACACATATCCATAGGTATATATATAATATATACACACATATCCATAGGTATATATTATATATATACACACATATCCATAGGTATATATATATATATACACACATATCCATAGGTATATATATATATATACACACATATCCATAGGTATATATATATATATATACACACATATCCATAGGTATATATATATATATACACACATATCCATAGGTATATATATATATATACACACATATCCATAGGTATATATATATATACACACATATCCATAGGTATATATATATATATACACACATATCCATAGGTTATATATATATATACACACATATCCATAGGTATATATATATATATACACACATATCCATAGGTATATATATATATATACACACATATCCATAGGTATATATATATATATACACACATATCCATAGGTATATATATATATATACACACATATCCATAGGTATATATATATATATACACACATATCCATAGGTATATATATATATTACACACATATCCATAGGTATATATATATATATACACACATATCCATAGGTATATATATATATATACACACATATCCATAGGTATATATATATATATACACACATATCCATAGGTATATATATATATATATACACACATATCCATAGGTATATATATATATATACACACATATCCATAGGTATATATATATATATACACACATATCCATAGGTATATATATATATATACACACATATCCATAGGTATATATATATATATACACACATATCCATAGGTATATATATATATATACACACATATCCATAGGTATATATATATATTACACACATATCCATAGGTATTATATATATATACACACATATCCATAGGTATTATATATATATAACACATATATCCATAGGTATATATATATATACACACATATACACAGATATATATATATATACACACATATCCATAGGTATATATATATATATACACACATATCCAGAGGTATATATATATGTATACACACATATCCATAGGTATATATATATGTATACACACATATCCATAGGTATATATATATGTATACACACATATCCATAGGTATATATATATGTATACACACATATCCATAGGTATATATATATGTATACACACATATCCATACGTATATATATATATATATATATATATATACACACACATATCCATACGTATATATATATATATACACACATATCCATAGGTATATACATATATATACACACATATCCATAGGTATATACATATATATACACACATATCCATAGGTATATACATATATATACACACATATCCATAGGTATATACATATATATACACACATATCCATAGGTATATACATATATATACACACATAATCATAGGTATATATATATATATATATATACACACATATCCATACGTATATATATATATATATATACACACACATATCCATACGTATATATATATATAAGTATATATACACACACATATCCATAGGTATATACATATATATACACACATATCCATAGGTATATATATATATACACACATATCCATAGGTATATATATATATATATATATACACACATATCCATAGGTATATATATATATATACACACACATATCCATAGGTATATATATATATATACACACATATCCATAGGTATATATATATATATACACACATATCCATAGGTATATATATATATATACACACATATCCATAGGTATATATATATATATACACACATATCCATAGGTATATATATATATATACACACATATCCATAGGTATATATATATATATACACACATATCCATAGGTATATATATATATATACACACATATCCATAGGTATATATATATATATACACACATATCCATAGGTATATATATATATATACACACATATCCATAGGTATATATATATATATACACACATATCCATAGGTATATATATATATATACACACATATCCATAGGTATATATATATATATATACACACATATCCATAGGTATATATATATATATACACACATATCCATAGGTATATATATATATATACACACATATCCATAGGTATATATATATACATACACACACATATCCATAGGTATATATATATATACATACACACACATATCCATAGGTATATATATATATATACATACACATATCCATAGGTATATATATATATATACATACACATATCCATAGGTATATATATATATATATATACATACACATATCCATAGGTATATATATATATACATACACATATCCATAGGTATATATATATATATATATACACATATCCATAGGTATATATATATATACACACATATCCATAGGTATATATATATATATATACACATATCCATAGGTATATATATATATATATACACATATCCATAGGTATATATATATATATATACACATATCCATAGGTATATATATATATATATACACATATCCATAGGTATATATATATATATATACACACATATCCATAGGTATATATATATATATACACACATATCCATAGGTATATATATATATACACACATATCCATAGGTATATATATATATATATACACACATATCCATAGGTATATATATATATATATACACACATATCCATAGGTATATATATATATATATACACACATATCCATAGGTATATATATATATATATACACACATATCCATAGGTATATATATATATATATACACACATATCCATAGGTATATATATATATATACACACATATCCATAGGTATATATATATATATACACACATATCCATAGGTATATATATATATATACACACATATCCATAGGTATATATATATATATATACACACATATCCATAGGTATATATATATATATACACACATATCCATAGGTATATATATATATATATACACACATATCCATAGGTATATATATATATATACACACATATCCATAGGTATATATATATATATATACACACATATCCATAGGTATATATATATATATATACACACATATCCATAGGTATATATATATATATACACACATATCCATAGGTATATATATATATATACACACATATCCATAGGTATATATATATATATATACACACATATCCATAGGTATATATATATATATACACACACATATCCATATATATATATATATATATATATATACACATATCCATAGGTATATATATATATATACACACATATCCATAGGTATATATATATATATACACACATATCCATAGGTATATATATATATATACACACATATCCATAGGTACATATATATATATACACACATATCCATAGGTATATATATATATATACACACATATCCATAGGTATATATATATATATACACACATATCCATAGGTATATATATATATACACACATATCCATAGGTATATATATATATATATATATACACACACATATCCATAGGTATATATATATATATATACACACACATATCCATAGGTATATATATATATACACACATATCCATAGGTATATATATATATACACACATATCCATAGGTATATATATATATATACACACATATCCATAGGTATATATATATATATACACACATATCCATAGGTATATATATACACACATATCCATAGGTATATATATACACACATATCCATAGGTATATATATACACACATATCCATAGGTATTTATGTATATACATATATCCATAGGTATATATATATACACACATATACACAGATATATATATATATATACACACATATCCATAGGTATATATATATGTATACACACATATCAAGAGGTATATATATATGTATACACACATATCCATAGGTATATATATATGTATACACACATATCCATAGGTATATATATATGTATACACACATATCCATAGGTATATATATATGTATACACACATATCCATAGGTATATATATATGTATACACACATATCCATACGTATATATATATATATATATATATATACACACACATATCCATACGTATATATATATATATATACACACATATCCATAGGTATATACATATATATACACACATATCCATAGGTATATACATATATATACACACATATCCATAGGTATATACATATATATACACACATATCCATAGGTATATACATATATATACACACATATCCATAGGTATATACATATATATACACACATAATCATAGGTATATATATATATATATATACACACATATCCATACGTATATATATATATATATATATACACACACATATCCATACGTATATATATATATAAGTATATATACACACACATATCCATAGGTATATACATATATATACACACATATCCATAGGTATATATATATATACACACATATCCATAGGTATATATATATATATATATATACACACATATCCATAGGTATATATATATATATACACACACATATCCATAGGTATATATATATATATACACACATATCCATAGGTATATATATATATATACACACATATCCATAGGTATATATATATATATACACACATATCCATAGGTATATATATATATATACACACATATCCATAGGTATATATATATATATACACACATATCCATAGGTATATATATATATATACACACATATACATAGGTATATATATATATATACACACATATACATAGGTATATATATATATATACACACATATCCATAGGTATATATATATATATACACACATATCCATAGGTATATATATATATATACACACATATCCATAGGTATATATATATATATACACACATATCCATAGGTATATATATATATATACACACATATCCATAGGTATATATATATATATACACACATATCCATAGGTATATATATATATACATACACACACATATCCATAGGTATATATATATATACATACACACACATATCCATAGGTATATATATATATATACATACACATATCCATAGGTATATATATATATATACATACACATATCCATAGGTATATATATATATATATACATACACATATCCATAGGTATATATATATATACATACACATATCCATAGGTATATATATATATATATACACATATCCATAGGTATATATATATATACACACATATCCATAGGTATATATATATATATATACACATATCCATAGGTATATATATATATATATACACATATCCATAGGTATATATATATATATATACACATATCCATAGGTATATATATATATATATACACATATCCATAGGTATATATATATATATATACACACATATCCATAGGTATATATATATATATACACACATATCCATAGGTATATATATATATACACACATATCCATAGGTATATATATATATATATACACACATATCCATAGGTATATATATATATATATACACACATATCCATAGGTATATATATATATATATATACACACATATCCATAGGTATATATATATATATATACACACATATCCATAGGTATATATATATATATATACACACATATCCATAGGTATATATATATATATATACACACATATCCATAGGTATATATATATATATACACACATATCCATAGGTATATATATATATATACACACATATCCATAGGTATATATATATATATATACACACATATCCATAGGTATATATATATATATATACACACATATCCATAGGTATATATATATATATACACACATATCCATAGGTATATATATATATATATACACACATATCCATAGGTATATATATATATATACACACATATCCATAGGTATATATATATATATACACACATATCCATAGGTATATATATATATATATATATATATATATATATATACACACATATCCATAGGTATATATATATATATATACACACATATCCATAGGTATATATATATATATATACACACATATCCATAGGTATATATATATATATACACACATATCCATAGGTATATATATATATATACACACATATCCATAGGTATATATATATATATATACACACATATCCATAGGTATATATATATATATACACACACATATCCATATATATATATATATATATATATATACACATATCCATAGGTATATATATATATATACACACATATCCATAGGTATATATATATATATACACACATATCCATAGGTATATATATATATATACACACATATCCATAGGTACATATATATATATACACACATATCCATAGGTATATATATATATATACACACATATCCATAGGTATATATATATATATACACACATATCCATAGGTATATATATATATACACACATATCCATAGGTATATATATATATATATATACACACACATATCCATAGGTATATATATATATATATACACACACATATCCATAGGTATATATATATATACACACATATCCATAGGTATATATATATATACACACATATCCATAGGTATATATATATATATACACACATATCCATAGGTATATATATATATATATACACACACATATCCATAGGTATATATATATATATATACACACATATCCATAGGTATATATATATATATATACACACATATCCATAGGTATATATATATATATATACACACATATCCATAGGTATATATATATATATACACACATATCCATAGGTATATATATATATATATACACACATATCCATAGGTATATATATATATACACACATATCCATAGGTATATATATATATACACACATATCCATAGGTATATATATATATACACACATATCCATAGGTATATATATATATATACACACATATCCATAGGTATATATATATATATACACACATATCCATAGGTATATATATATATATACACACATATCCATAGGTATATATATATATATACACACATATCCATAGGTATATATATATATATATACACACATATCCATAGGTATATATATATATATATACACACATATCCATAGGTATATATATATATATATACACACATATCCATAGGTATATATATATATATATACACACATATCCATAGGTATATATATATATACACACATATCCATAGGTATATATATATATATACACACATATCCATAGGTGTATATATATATATACACACTTATCCATAGGTATATATATATACACACATATCCATAGGTGTATATATATATATACACACATATCCATAGGTATATATATATATACACACATATCCATAGGTATATATATATATATATACACACATATCCATAGGTATATATATATATATATACACACATATCCATAGGTATATATATATATATACACACATATCCATAGGTATATATATATATATACACACATATCCATAGGTATATATATATATATACACACATATCCATAGGTATATATATATATATACACACATATCCATAGGTATATATATATATATACACACATATCCATAGGTATATATATATATATACACACATATCCATAGGTATATATATATATATACACACATATCCATAGGTATATATATATATATACACACATATCCATAGGTATATATATATATATACACACATATCCATAGGTATATATATATATATACACACATATCCATAGGTATATATATATATATACACACATATCCATAGGTATATATATATATATACACACATATCCATAGGTATATATATATATATACACACATATCCATAGGTATATATATATATATACACACATATCCATAGGTATATATATATATATACACACATATCCATAGGTATATATATACACACATATCCATAGGTATATATATACACACATATCCATAGGTATATATATACACACATATCCATAGGTATTTATGTATATACATATATCCATAGGTATATATATATACACACATATACACAGATATATATATATATATACACACATATCCATAGGTATATATATATGTATACACACATATCAAGAGGTGTATATATATGTATACACACATATCCATAGGTATATATATATGTATACACACATATCCATAGGTATATATATATGTATACACACATATCCATAGGTATATATATATGTATACACACATATCCATAGGTATATATATATGTATACACACATATCCATACGTATATATATATATATATATATATATACACACACATATCCATACGTATATATATATATATATATACACACATATCCATAGGTATATACATATATATACACACATATCCATAGGTATATACATATATATACACACATATCCATAGGTATATACATATATATACACACATATCCATAGGTATATACATATATATACACACATATCCATAGGTATATACATATATATACACACATAATCATAGGTATATATATATATATATACACACATATCCATACGTATATATATATATATATATACACACACATATCCATACGTATATATATATATAAGTATATATACACACACATATCCATAGGTATATACATATATATACACACATATCCATAGGTATATATATATATACACACATATCCATAGGTATATATATATATATATATATACACACATATCCATAGGTATATATATATATATACACACACATATCCATAGGTATATATATATATATACACACACATATCCATAGGTATATATATATATATACACACATATCCATAGGTATATATATATATATATACACACACATATCCATATGTATATATATATATATATACACACACATATCCATAGGTATATATATATATATACACACACATGTCCATAGGTATATATATATATATACACACACATGTCCATAGGTATATATATATATATACACACACATATCCATAGGTATATATATATATATATACACATATCCATAGATATGTATATATATACACATATCAATAGATATATATATATATATACACACATCAATAGATATATATATATATATACACACACATATCCATAGGTATATATATATATACACACACAGTTCCATAGGTATATATATATATATACACACACATATCCATATGTATATATATATATACACACACATATCCATAGGTATATATATATATATATACACATATCCATAGGTATATATATATATCTATACACATATCCATAGGTATATTTATAAATATACACATATCCATAGGTATATATATATATATACACATATCTATAGGTATATATATATACACATATCCATAGGTATATATATATATATACACATATCCATAGGTATATATATATATATATACACATATCCATAGGTATATATATATATATATATACACATATCCATAGGTATATATATATATACACATATCCATAGGTATATATATATATATACACATATCCATAGGTATATATATATATACACATATCCATAGGTATATATATATATACACATATCCATAGGTATATATATATATATATATACACATATCCATAGGTATATATATATATATACACATATCCATAGGTATATATATATATATACACATATCCATAGGTATATATATATATATACACATATCCATAGGTATATATATATATATACACATATCCATAGGTATATATATATATATACACATATCCATAGGTATATATATATATATACACATATCCATAGGTATATATATATATATACACATATCCATAGGTATATATATATATATATACACATATCCATAGGTATATATATATATATACACACATATCACTAGGTATATATATATATATATACACATATCCATAGGTATATATATATATATACACACATATCCATAGGTATATATATATATATATACACATATCCATAGGTATATATATATATATACACATATCCATAGGTATATATATATATATACACATATCCATAGGTATATATATATATATATATATATACACATATCCATAGGTATATATATATATATATATATATACACACATATCCATAGGTATATGTATACACATATCCATAGGTATATATATATATATATATATATATATATATACACATATGCATAGGTATATATATATATACACACACCCATAGGTATATATATATACATCTATATATACACACATATGCATAGGTATATATATATATACACACACCCATAGGTATATATATATATACATCTATATATATACACACATATGCATAGGTATATATATATATACACACACCCATAGGTGTATATATATATACATCTATATATATACACACATATGCATAGGTATATGTATATATACACACATATCCATAGGTATATATACATATATACACACATATCCATACGTATATATATATATATATATACACACACATATCCATAGGTATATACATATATATACACACATATCAATAGGTATATATATATATATACACACATATCCATAGGTATATATATATATACACACACATATCCATAGGTATATATACACACATATCCATAGGTATATATATATATATACACACATATCCATAGGTATATATATATATATACACACATATCCATAGGTATATATATATATATATACACACATATCCATAGGTATATATATATATATATATACACACACATATCCATAGGTATATATATATATATATATATACACATATCCATAGATATATATATATACACACACATATCCATAGGTATATATATATATATACACACACATATCCATAGGTATATATATATATATACACACACATATCCATATGTATATATATATATATATATATATACACACACATATCCATAGGTATATATATATATATACACACACATATCCATATGTATATATATATATATATATATATATATATATATATACACACACATATCCATAGGTATATATATATATATACAAACATATCCATAGGTATATATATATATATATACACATATCCATAGGTATATATATATATATATATACACATATCCATAGGTATATATATATATATATATACACATATCCATAGGTATATTTATAAATATACACATATCCATAGGTATATATATATACACATATCCATAGGTATATATATATATACACACATATCCATAGGTATATATATATATATACACATATCCATAGGTATATATATATATATACACATATCCATAGGTATATATATATATACACATATCCATAGGTATATATATATATATACACATATCCATAGGTATATATATATATACACATATCCATAGGTATATATATATATATACACACATATCCATAGGTATATGTATACACATATCCATAGGTATATATATATACATATATATATACACATATGCATAGGTATATATATATATACACACACCCATAGGTATATATATATACATCTATATATACACACATATGCATAGGTATATATATATATACACACACCCATAGGTATATATATATACATCTATATATATACACACATATGCATAGGTATATGTATATATACACACATATCCATAGGTATATATATATACACACATATCCATAGGTATATATATATATACACATATCCATAGGTATATATATATATACACATATCCATAGGTATATATATATATATACACATATCCATAGGTATATATGTATACACACATATCCATAGGTATATATATATATATATATATATATATATATATATATACACACATATCCATATATATATATATATATATATATATATATATATATATATACACACATATCCATAGGTATATATATATATATAAACATATCCAGAGGTATATATATATATATATATATATACAAACATATCCATAGGTATATATATATACATATATATATATATATATATACCAACATATCCATAGGTATATATATATATATATATATACACACATATCCATAGGTATATATATATATATGTATATATATATATATATATATATACCAACATATCCATAGGTATATTAATATATATATATACACACATATCCATAGGTAATTACATATATATACACACATATCCATAGGTATAAATATATATATATACACACCAATATCCATAGGTATATATATATACACACATAGCCATAGGTATATATATATACACACATATCCATAGGTATATATATATACACATACACATATCCATAGGTATATATATATACACACATATCCATAGGTATAAATATATACACACATATCCATAGGTATATATATATACACACATATCCATAGGTATATATATGTACACACATATCCATAGGTATATATATATATACACACATATCCATAGGTATATATATATATATACACACATATCCATAGGTATATATATATATATACACACATATCCATAGGTATATATATATATATACACACATATCCATAGGTATATATATATACACACATATCCATAGGTATATATATACACACATATCCATAGGTATATATATATACACACATATCCATAGGTATATATATATATATATATATATATATATACACATCCATAGGTATATATATATATATACACACACATATCCATAGGTATATATATATATACACACATATCCATAGGTATATATATATATACACACACATATCCATAGGTATATATATATATACACACACATATCCATAGGTATATATATATATACACACACATATCCATAGGTATATATATATATATATACAAACATATCCATCATTATATATATATACACATATGCATAGGTATATATATATATATATACACACACATATCCATAGGTATATATATATACACATATCCATAGGTATATATATATATATATACACACATATCCATAGGTATATATATATATACACATATGCCTAGGTATATATATATATACACACACCCATAGGTATATGTATATACATATATATCTATACACACATATGCATAGGTATATGTATATATACACACATATCCATAGGTATATATATATACATACACACATATCCATAGGTATATATATATATATACACACATATCCATAGGTATATATATATATATATACACACATATCCAAAGGTATATATATATATACACACATATCCATAGGTATATATGTATACACACATATCCATAGGTATATATGTATACACACATATCCATAGGTATATATATATATACACACATATCCATAGGTATATATATATATATACACAAATATCCATAGGTATATATATATATATATATATATACACACATATCCATAGGTATATATATATATATATATACACACATATCCATAGGTATATATATATATATACACAAATATCCATAGGTATATATATATATATACACAAATATCCATAGGTATATATATATATACACAAATATCCATAGGTATATATATATATATATACACAAAAATCCATAGGTATATATATATATATACACAAATATCCATAGGTATATATATATATATATACACAAATATCCATAGGTATATATATATATATATACACACATATCCATAGGTATATATATATATATACACACATATCCATAGGTATATATATATATATATACACACATATCCATAGGTATATATATATATATATATACACACATATCCATAGGTATATATATATATATACACACATATCCATAGGTATATATATAGGTATACACACATATCCATAGGTATATATATATGTATACACACATATCCATAGGTATATATATGTATACACACATATCCATAGGTATATATATATATACACACACATATCCATAGGTATATATATATATATGTGTATACACACATATCCATATGTATATATATATATGTACACACACATATCCATAGGTGCATATATATATACACACACATGTCCATAGGTATATATATATATGTATACACACATCCATAGGTATATATATATACATACACACATATCCATAGGTATATATATATATATAAACACACATATCACTAGGTATATATATATATACACACACATATCCATATGGATATATATATATATACACACATATCCATAGGTATATATATATACACAAACATATCCACAGGTATATATATACACACATATCCATATATACATATCAATATCCATAGGTATATATATATATACACATATCCATAGGTATATATATATACACATATCCATTGGTATATATATATATATATATATATACACACATATCAACAGTTATGTATATATATATACAAACACATATCCATAGGTATATATATATATACAGATACACACATATCCATAGGTATATATATATACACACATATCCATAGGTATATATATATATACACACATATCCATAGGTATATATATATATACACACATATCCATAGGTATATATATATATATACACACATATCCATAGGTATATATATATATATACACACATATCCATAGGTATATATATATATACACACATATCCATAGGTATATATATACACACATATCCATAGGTATATATATATACACACATATCCATAGGTATATATATATACACACATATCCATAGGTATATATATATACACACATATCCATAGGTATATATATATACACACATATCCATAGGTATATATATATATATACACACACATATCCATAGGTATATATATATATATACACACACATATCCATAGGTATATATATATATATACACACACATATCCATAGGTATATATATATATATACACACACATATCCATAGGTATATATATATATATACACACACATATCCATAGGTATATATATATATATATACACACATATCCATAGGTATATATATATATATACACACACATATCCATAGGTATATATATATATATATATACACACATATCCATAGGTATATATATATATATATACACACACATATCCATAGGTATATATATATATATATATACACACATATCCATAGGTATATATATATATATACACACACACATATCCATAGGTATATATATATATACACACATATCCATAGGTATATATATATATATATATACACACACATATCCATAGGAATATATATATATATACACACACATATCCATAGGTATATATATATATATACACACACATATCCACAGGTATATATATATATAAACACACACATATCCATAGGTATATATATATATATACACACATATCCACAGGTATATATATATATATACACACACATATCCATAGGTATATATATATATATATATACACACATATCCACAGGTATATATATATATATACACACACATATCCATAGGTATATATATATATATACACACACATATCCATAGGTATATATATATATATACACACACATATCCATAGGTATATATATATATACACACACATATCCATAGGTATATATATATATATACACACATATCCATAGGTATATATATATATATATATATACACATATCCATAGGTATATATATATATACACATATCCATAGGTATATATATATATACACACACATATCCATAGGTATATATATATACACACACATATCCATAGGTATATATATATATATATATATATATATATACACACACATATCCATAGGTATATATATATATATATACACACATATCCATAGGTATATATATATATATATACACACATATTCATAGGTATATATATATATTTACACATATCCATAGGTATATATATATATACACACATATCCGTAGGTATATATATATATACACACATATCCATAGGTATATATATATATATATACACACATATCCATAGGTATATATATATATATACACACATATCCATAGGTATATATGTATACACACATATCTATAGGTATATATGTATACACACATATCCATAGGTATATATATATATATACACACATATCCATAGGTATATATATATATATACACACATATCCATAGGTATATATATATATACACACATATCCATAGGTATATATATATATTTACACACATATCCATAGGTATATATATATTTACACACATATCCATAGGTATATATATATATACACACACATATCCATAGGTATATATATATATACACACATATCCATAGGTATATATATATATATATATATATACACACATATCCATAGGTATATATAAATATATATACACACATATCCATAGGTATATATAAATATACACACATATCCATAGGTATATATATATACACACATATCCATAGGTATATATATATATACACACATATCCATAGGTATATATATATATATACACACATATCCATAGGTATATATATATATATATATATACACACACATATCCATAGGTATATATATATATATATATATACACACACATATCCATAGGTATATATATATATATACACACATATCCATAGGTATATATATATATATACACACATATCCATAGGTATATATATATGTATACACACATATCCATAGGTATATATATATGTATAAATACATATCCATAGGTATATATATGTATACACACATATCCATAGGTATATATATATATACACACACATATCCATAGGTATATATATATACACACACATATCCATAGGTGTATATATATGTGTATACACACATATCAATAGGTATATATATATAAACACACATATCCATAGGTACATATATATATACACACACACATGTCCATAGGTATATATATATATATGTATACACACATATCCATAGGTATATATATATACATACACACATATCCATAGGTATATATATATATATACACATACATATCCATAGGTATATATATATATACACACACATATCCATATGGATATATATATACAGACATATCCATAGGTATATATATATACACAAACATATCCACAGGTATATATATACACACATATCCATAGGTATATATATATATATATATATATATATATATACATATCCATATCCATAGGTATATATATATATACACATATCCATAGGTATATATATATACACATATCCATTGGTATATATATATATATATATACACATATATCAACAGTTATATATATATATATATACAAACACATATCCATAGGTATATATATATATACACACACATATCCATAGGTATATATATACACACATATCCATAGGTATATATATATATATACACACACACATATCCATAGGTATATATATATATATACACACATATCCATAGGTATATATATATATATACACACATATCCATAGGTATATATATATATACACACATATCCATAGGTATATATATATATACACACATATCCATAGGTATATATATATATATATACACACATATCTATAGGTATATATATATATATATACACACATATCCATAGGTATATATATATATATATACACACATATCCATAGGTATATATATATATATACACACATATCCATAGGTATATATATATATATACACACATATCCATAGGTTTATATATATATATATACACACATATCCATAGGTATATATATATATATATACACACATATCCATAGGTATATATATATATATACACACATATCCATAGGTATATATATATATATATATACACACATATCCATAGGTATATATATATATATATACACACATATCCATAGGTATATATATATATACATACACATATCCATAGGTATATATATATATATATATACACACATATCCATAGGTATATATATATATATATACACATATATCCATAGGTATATATATATATATATACACACATATCCATAGGTATATATATATATATACACACATATCCATAGGTATATATATATATATACACACATATCCATAGGTATATATATATATATACACACATATCCATAGGTATATATATATATATATATACACACATATCCATAGGTATATATATATATATATATACACACATATCCATAGGTATATATATATATATACACACATATCCATAGGTATATATATATATATACACACATATCCATAGGTATATATATATATATACACACATATCCATAGGTATATATATATACACACATATCCATAGGTATATATATATATATATACACACATATCCATAGGTATATATATATATACACACATATCCATAGGTATATATATATATACACACATATCCATAGGTATATATATATATATATACACACACATATCCATAGGTATATATATATATATACACACACATATCCATAGGTATATATATATATATACACACATATCCATAGGTATATATATATATACACACATATCCATAGGTATATATATATATACACACATATCCCTAGGTATATATATATACACACACATATCCATAGGTATATATATATATACACACACATATCCATAGGTATATATATACACACACTTATATCCATAGGTATATATATATACACACATATATCCATAGGTATATATATATACACACATATATCCATAGGTATATATATATATACACACACATATCCATAGGTATATATATATACACACATATCCATAGGTATATATATATACACACATATCCATAGGTATATATATATATACACACATATTAATAGGTATATATATATATACACACATATGCATAGGTATATATATATACACACACATATCCATATCTTTATATATATATACACACACATATCCATATCTATATATATATACACACACATATCTATAGGTATATATATATACACACATATCTATAGGTATATATATATATACACATATATCTATAGGTATATATATACACACATATCCATAGGTATATATATAAATATATACACACACATATCCATAGGTATATATATATACACACATATCCGTAGGTATATATATATACACACATATCCGTAGGTATATATATATATACACATATCCATAGGTATATATATATATATACACACATATCACTAAGTATATATATATACACACACATATCCATAGGTATATATATATATACACACATATCCCTAAGTATATATATATATACACACATATCCATAGGTATATATATATATACACACATATCCATAAGTATATATATATATACACACATATCCATAGGTATATATATATATATATATACACACACATATCCATAAGTATATATATATATACACACACATATCCATAAGTATATATATATATACACACACATATCCATAGGTATATATATATATATACACACATATCCATAGGTATATATATATATATATACACACATATCCATAGGTATATATATATATATATACACACATATCCATAGGTATATATATATATATACACACATATCCATAGGTATATATATATATATATACACACATATCCATAGGTATATATATATATATATACACACATATCCATAGGTATATATATATATATACATACACATATCCATAGGTATATATATATATATATACACACATATCCATAGGTATATATATATATATATACACACATATCCATAGGTATATATATATATATATACACACATATCCATAGGTATATATATATATATACACACATATCCATAGGTATATATATATATATACACACATATCCATAGGTATATATATATATACACACATATCCATAGGTATATATATATATATATATACACACATATCCATAGGTATATATATATATATATATACACACATATCCATAGGTATATATATATATATACACACATATCCATAGGTATATATATATATATACACACATATCCATAGGTATATATATATACACACATATCCATAGGTATATATATATATATATACACACATATCCATAGGTATATATATATATACACACATATCCATAGGTATATATATATATACACACATATCCATAGGTATATATATATATATATACACACACATATCCATAGGTATATATATATATATATACACACACATATCCATAGGTATATATATATATATACACACATATCCATAGGTATATATATATATACACACATATCCATAGGTATATATATATATACACACATATCCCTAGGTATATATATATACACACACATATCCATAGGTATATATATATATACACACACATATCCATAGGTATATATATACACACACTTATATCCATAGGTATATATATATACACACATATATCCATAGGTATATATATATACAAACATATATCCATAGGTATATATATATATACACACACATATCCATAGGTATATATATATACACACATATCCATAGGTATATATATATACACACATATCCATAGGTATATATATATATATACACACATATTAATAGGTATATATATATATACACACATATGCATAGGTATATATATATACACACACATATCCATATCTTTATATATATATACACACACATATCCATATCTATATATATATACACACACATATCTATAGGTATATATATATACACACATATCTATAGGTATATATATATATACACATATATCTATAGGTATATATATACACACATATCCATAGGTATATATATAAATATATACACACACATATCCATAGGTATATATATATACACACATATCCGTAGGTATATATATATACACACATATCCGTAGGTATATATATATATACACATATCCATAGGTATATATATATATATACACACATATCACTAAGTATATATATATACACACACATATCCATAGGTATATATATATATACACACATATCCCTAAGTATATATATATATACACACATATCCATAGGTATATATATATATACACACATATCCATAAGTATATATATATATACACACATATCCATAGGTATATATATATATATATATACACACACATATCCATAAGTATATATATATATACACACACATATCCATAAGTATATATATATATACACACACATATCCATAGGTATATATATATATATATACACACATATCCATAGGTATGTATATATATATACACACATATCCATAGGTATGTATATATATATACACACATATCCATAGGTATATATATATATATATACACACATATCCATAGGTATATATATATACATACACACATATCCATAGGTATATATATATATATATATACACACATATCCATAGGTATATATATATATATATATACACATATCAATAGGTATATATATATATACACACACATATCAATAGGTATATATATATATATACACACACATATCCATAGGTATATATATATATATACACACACATATCCATAGTTATATATATATATATACACACACATATCCATAGGTATATATATATATACACACACATATCCATAGGTATACATATATATACACACACATATCCATAGGTATATATATATATATACACACACATATCCATAGGTATATATATATATATACACACACATATCCATAGGTATATATATATATATACACACACATATCCATAGGTATATATATATATATACACACACATATCCATAGGTATATATATATATATACACACACATATCCATAGGTATATATATATATATACACACACATATCCATAGGTATATATATATATACACACACACATATCCATAGGTATATATATATATATATATATATACACACACACATATCCATAGGTATATATATATACACACATATCCATAGGTATATATATATATATACACACACATATCCATAGGTATATATATATATATACACACACATATCCATAGGTATATATATATATATACACACACATATCCATAGGTATATATATATATATATACACACACATATCCATAGGTATATATATATATATATACACACACATATCCATAGGTATATATATATATATATATACACACACATATCCATAGGTATATATATATATAGACACATATCCATAGGTATATATATATACACACACATATCCATAGGTATATATATATATACACACACATATCCATAGGTATATATATATATATACACACACATATCCATAGGTATATATATATATATACACACATATCCATAGGTATATATATATACACACACATATCCATAGGTATATATATATATATATACACACATATCCATAGGTATATATATATATATACACACACATATCCATAGGTATATATATATATATACACACACATATCCATAGGTATATATATATATATACACACACATATCCATAGGTATATATATATATATACACACACATATCCATAGGTATATATATATACATACACACACATATCCATAGGTATATATATATACATACACACATATCCATAGGTATATATATATATATACACACATATCAATTGGTATATATATATATATACACACATATCCATTGGTATATATATATATATACACACATATCCATTGGTATATATATATATATACACACATATCCATAGGTATATATATATACACACATATCCATAGGTATATATATATATATATATACACATATCCATAGGTATATATATATATATACACATATCCATAGGTAAATATATATATATATATATACACATATCCATAGGTACATATATATATATATATATATATATATATATATACACATATCCATAGGTACATATATATATATATATACACATACCAATAGGTACATATATATATATATATATACACATATCCATAGGTATATATATATATATATATATATATATATATATATATACACATATCCATAGGTATATATATATATATACACATATCCATATATATATACACATATCCATAGGTATATATATATATATACACATATCCATATATATATACACATATCCATAGGTATATATATATATATATACACATATCCATATATATATACACATATCCATAGGTATATATATATATATACACATATCCATATATATATACACATATCCATAGGTATATATATATATATACACATATCCATATATATATACACATATCCATAGGTATATATATATATATATACACATATCCATATATATATACACATATCCATAGGTATATATATATATATACACATATCCATAGGTATATATATATATATATATATATATATATATATATATATATACACATATCCATAGGTATATATATATATATATACACATATCCATAGGTATATATATATATATATATATATACACATATCCATAGGTATATATATATATATATATATATATACACATATCCATAGGTATATATATATATATATATATACACATATCCATAGGTATATATACATATATATATACACATATCCATAGGTATATATATATATATATATATATATATATATATATATATATATATACACATATCCATAGGTATATATATATATATATACATATATATATATATATATACAAACACATATCCATAGGTATATATACATATATATATATATATATATACAAACACATATCCATAGGTATATATACATATATATATATATACACATATCCATAGGTATATATATATATATACACATATCCATAGGTATATATATATATATACATACACATATCCATAGGTATATATACATATATATATACAAACACATATCAATAGGTATATATACATATATATATACACATATCCATAGGTATATATATATATATATATATACACATATCCATAGGTATATATATATATATATACATATATATACACATATCCATAGGTATATATATATATATATATATATATATATATATATACACATATCCATAGGTATATATATATATATATATATATATATATATATATATATATATATATATATATACACATATCCATAGGTATATATATATATATATATATATATATACACATATCCATAGGTATATATATATATATATATACACATATCCATAGGTATATATATATATATATATATATACACATATCCAGAGGTATATATATATATATATACACATATCCAGAGGTATATATATATATATATATATATATACACATATCCATAGGAATATATATATATATATATATATATACACATATCCATAGGAATATATATATATATATATATATACACATATCCATAGGTATATATATATATACACACATATCCATAGGTATATATATATATACACACATATCCATAGGTATATATATATATATACACACACACATATCCATAGGTATATATATATATACACACACATATCCATAGGTATATATATATACACACACATATCCATAGGTATATATATATATACAGACACATATCCATAGGTATATATATATATACACACATATCCATAGGTATATATATATACACACACATATCCATAGGTATATATATATACACACACATATCCATAGGTATATATATATATATACACA
>NW_027633613.1:87282-92282 GCF_053919585.1 Euprymna scolopes | reverse complement strand
ATATATATACACATATCCATAGGTATATATATATATATACACACACATATATATACACATATCCATAGGTATATATATATATATATACACACACATATATATAGACATATCCATAGGTATATATATATATATATACACACACATATATATACACATATCCATAGGTATATATATATATATACACACACATATATATACACATATCCATAGGTATATATATATATATACAACACACATATATATACACATATCCATAGGTATATATATATATATACACACACATATATATACACATATCCATAGGTATATATATATATATACACACACATATATATACACATATCCATAGGTATATATATATATATACACACACATATATATACACATATCCATAGGTATATATATATATATACACACACATATATATATACACATATCCATAGGTATATATATATATATACACACACATATATATACACATATCCATAGGTATATATATATATATACACACACATATATATACACATATCCATAGGTATATATATATATACACACACATATATAATACACATATCCATAGGTTATATATATATATATACACACACATATATATACACATATCCATAGGTATATATATATATATACACACACATATATATACACATATCCATAGGTATATATATATATATACACACACATATATATACACATATCCATAGGTATATATATATATATACACACACATATATATACACATATCCATAGGTATATATATATATATACACACACATATATATACACATATCCATAGGTATATATATATATATACACACACATATATATACACATATCCATAGGTATATATATATATATACACACACATATATATACACATATCCATAGGTATATATATATATATACACACACATATATATACACATATCCATAGGTATATATATATATATACACACACATATATATACACATATCCATAGGTATATATATATATATACACACACATATATATACACATATCCATAGGTATATATATATATATACACACACATATATATACACATATCCATAGGTATATATATATATATACACACACATATATATACACATATCCATAGGTATATATATATATATACACACACATATATATACACATATCCATAGGTATATATATATATACACACACATATATATACACATATCCATAGGTATATATATATATATACACACATATATATACACATATCCATAGGTATATATATATACACACATATATATACACATATCCATAGGTATATATATATATACACACATATATATGCACATATCCATAGGTATATATATATACACACATATATATACACATATCCATAGGTATATATATATACACACATATATATACACATATCCATAGGTATATATATATATATACACACATATATATACACATATCCATAGGTATATATATACACACATATATATACACATATCCATAGGTATATATATATATACACACATATATATACACATATCCATAGGTATATATATATACACACATATATATACACATATCCATAGGTATATATATATACACACATATATATACACATATCCATAGGTATATATATATATACACACACATATATATACACATATCTATAGGTATATATATATACACACATATATATACACATATCCATAGGTATATATATATACACACATATATATACACATATCCATAGGTATATATATATATACACACACATATATATACACATATCTATAGGTATATATATATACACACATATATATACACATATCCATAGGTATATATATATATACACACATATATATACACATATCCATAGGTATATATATATATATACACACACATATATATACACATATCCATAGGTATATATATATATATATATACACACATATATATACACATATCCATACATATATATACACATATCCATACATATATATACACATATCCATAGGTATATATATATATATATATATATATACACACATATCCATAGGTATATATATATATATATACACACATATATATACACATATCCATAGGTATATATATATATATATATACACACATATATATACACATATCCATAGGTATATATATATATATATACACACATATATATACACATATCCATAGGTATATATATATATATACACACATATATATACACATATCCATAGGTATATATATATATATATACACACATATATATACACATATCCATAGGTATATATATATATATATATACACACATATATATACACATATCCATAGGTATATATATATATATATATATACACACATATATATACACATATCCATAGGTATATATATATATATACACACATATATATACACATATCCATAGGTATATATATATATATATATATACACACACATATATATACACATATCCATAGGTATATATATATATATATATATACACACACATATATATACACATATCCATAGGTATATATATATATATATATATATACACACACATATATATACACATATCCATAGGTATATATATATATATATATACACACACATATATATACACATATCCATAGGTATATATATATATATATATACACACACAGATATATACACATATTCATAGGTATATATATATATATATATACACACACATATATATACACATATCCATAGGTATATATATATATATATATACACACATATATATACACATATCCATAGGTATATATATATATATACACATATATATATACACATATCCATAGGTATATATATATATACACACATATATATACACATATCCATAGGTATATATATATATATATACACACATATATATACACATATCCATAGGTATATATATATATATACACACATATATATACACATATCCATAGGTATATATATATATATATACACATATATATACACATATCCATAGGTATATATATATATATATACACATATATATACACATATCCATAGGTATATATATATATATACACACATATATATACACATATCCATAGGTATATATATATATATATACACACATATATATACACATATCCATAGGTATATATATATATACACACATATATATACACATATCCATAGGTATATATATATATACACATATATATACACATATCCATAGGTATATATATATACACATATATATACACATATCCATAGGTATATATATATACACATATATATACACATATCCATAGGTATATATATATATATACACACATATATATACACATATCCATAGGTATATATATATATATATACACACATATATATACACATATCCATAGGTATATATATATATACACACATATATATACACATATCCATAGGTATATATATATATACACACATATATATACACATATCCATAGGTATATATATATACACACATATATATACACATATCCATAGGTATATATATATATATATATACACATATATATACACATATCCATAGGTATATATATATATATACACACATATATATACACATATCCATAGGTATATATATATATACACACATATATATACACATATCCATAGGTATATATATATATATACACACATATATATACACATATCCATAGGTATATATATATATATACACACATATATATACACATATCCATAGGTATATATATATATACACACATATATATACACATATCCATAGGTATATATATATATACACACATATATATACACATATCCATAGGTATATATATATATACACACATATATATACACATATCCATAGGTATATATATATATACACACATATATATACACATATCCATAGGTATATATATATATATACACACATATATATACACATATCAATAGGTATATATATATATATACACATATATATACACATATCAATAGGTATATATATATACACACATATATATACACATATCAATAGGTATATATATCTATATATACACACATATATATACACATATCCATAGGTATATATATATATATACACACATATATATACACACATCCTTAGGTATATATATATACTCCCATATATATACACACATCCATAGGTATATATATATATATACACACATATATATACACATATCCATAGGTATATATATATATATACACACATATATATACACATATCCATAGGTATATATATATATATACACACATATATATACACATATCCATAGGTATATATATATATATATATACACACATATATATAAACATATCCATAGGTATATATATATATATACACACATATATATACACATATCCATAGGTATATATATATATATACACACACGTATATATACACATATCTATAGGTATATATATATATATACACACACATATATATACACATCTCCATAGGTATATATATATATATATATACACACACATATATATACACATATCCATAGGTATATATATATATATATACACACACATATATATACACATATCCATAGGTATATTTATATATACACACACATATATATACACATATCCATTGGTATATATATATATAAACACACACATATATATACACATATCCATAGGTATATATATATATATACACACACATATATATACACATATCCATACACATATATATACACATATCCATAGGTATATATATATATACACACACATATATATACACATATCCATAGGTATATATACATATACACACACATATATATACACATATCCATAGGTATATATATATACACACACATATATATACACATATCCATAGGTATATATATATACACACACATATATATACACATATCCATAGGTATATATATATATACACACACACATATATATACACATATCCATAGGTATATATATATATACACACACATATATATACACATATCCATAGGTA
>NW_027633613.1:57282-69782 GCF_053919585.1 Euprymna scolopes | reverse complement strand
ACATATATATACACATATCCATAGGTATATACATATATATACACATATATATACACATATCCATAGGTATATACATATATATACACATATATATACACATATCCATAGGTATATATATATATATACACACATATATATACACATATCCATAGGTATATATATATATATACACACATATCAATAGGTATATATATATATATACACACATATCCATAGGTATATATATATATATATTCACACATATATATACACATATACATAAGTATATATATATATACACACATATATATACACATATACATAAGTATATATATATATACACACATATATATACACATATACATAAGTATATATATATATACACACATATATATACACATATACATAAGTATATATATATATACACACATATATATACACATATCCATAGGTATATATATATATATACACACATATATATACACATATCCATAGGTATATATATATATATACACACATATATATACACATATCCATAGGTATATATATATATATACACACATATATATACACATATCCATAGGTATATATATATATATACACACATATATATACACATATCCATAGGTATATATATATATATACACACATATATATACACATATCCATAGGTATATATATATATATACACACATATATATACACATATCCATAGGTATATATATATATATACACACATATATATACACATATCCATAGGTATATATATATACACACATATATATATACACATATCCATAGGTATATATATATATATACACACATATATATATACACATCCATAGGTATATATATATATACACACATATATATACACATATCCATAGGTATATATATATATATACACACATATATATACACATATCCATAGGTATATATATATATACACACATATATATACACATATCCATAGGTATATATATATATATACACACATATATATACACATATCCATAGGTATATATATATATATACACACATATATATACACATATCCATAGGTATATATATATATATACACACATATATATACACATATCCATAGGTATATATATATATATACACACATATATATACACATATCCATAGGTATATATATATATATACACACATATATATACACATATCCATAGGTATATATATATATATACACACATATATATACACATATCCATAGGTATATATATATATATATACACACATATATATACACATGTCCATAGGTATATATATATATACACACATATATATACACATATCCATAGGTATATATATATATATATACACACACATATATATACACATATACATAGGTATATATATATATATACACACATATATATACACCTATAGATAGGTATATATATATATATATACACACATATATATACACATATCCATAGGTATATATATATATATACTCATATATATACACATATCCATAGGTATATATATATATATACTCATATATATACACATATCTATAGGTATATATATATATATTTATATACACACATATATATACACATATCCGTAGGTATATATATATATATATATACACACATATATATACACATATCCGTAGGTATATATATATATATACACACATATATATACACATATCCATAGGTATATATATATAAATATATATATACACACATATATATACACATATCCATAGGTATATATATATATATATATACACACATATATATACACATATCCATAGGTATATATATATATATACACACATATATATACACATATCCATAGGTATATATATATATATATACACACATATATATACACATATCCATAGGTATATATATATATATATATACACACATATATATACACATATCCATAGGTATATATATATATATACACACATATATATACACATATCCATAGGTATATATATATACACACATATATATACACATATCCATAGGTATATATATATATATATATACACACATATATATACACATATCCATAGGTATATATATATATATATACACACATATATATACACATATCCATAGGTATATATATATATATATATACACACATATATATACACATATCCATAGGTATATATATATATATATACACACATATATATACACATATCCATAGGTATATATATATATATATACACACATATATATACACATATCCATAGGTATATATATATATATACACACATATATATACACATATCCATAGGTATATATATATATATACACACATATATATACACATATCCATAGGTATATATATATATACACACATATATATACACATATCCATAGGTATATATATATATATATATACACATATATATACACATATCCATAGGTATATATATATATATATACACATATATATACACATATCCATAGGTATATATATATATATATACACATATATATACACATATCCATAGGTATATATATATATATACACATATATATACACATATCCATAGGTATATATATATATATATACACATATATATACACATATCCATAGGTATATATATATATATATATACACATATATATACACATATCCATAGGTATATATATATATATATATATATACATATATATATACACATATCCATAGGTATATATATATATATATATATATACATATATATATACACATATCCATAGGTATATATATATATATACACACATATATATACACATATCCATAGGTATACATATATATATACACACATATATATACACATATCCATAGGTATATATATATATATACACACATATATATACACATATCCATAGGTATATATATATATATACACACATATATATACACATATCCATAGGTATATATATATATACACACACATATATATACACATATCCATAGGTATATATATATATATACACACATATATATACACATATCCATAGGTATATATATATATATACACACATATATATACACATATCCATAGGTATATATATATATATACACACATATATACACATATCCATAGGTATATATATATATACACACATATATATACACATATCCATAGGTATATATATATATATACACACATATATATACACATATCCATAGGTATATATATATATATACACACATATATATACACATATCCATAGGTATATATATATATATACACACATATATATACACATATCCATAGGTATATATATATATATACACACATATATATACACATATCCATAGGTATATATATATATATATACACACATATATATACACATATCCATAGGTATATATATATATATACACACATATATATACACATATCCATAGGTATATATATATATATACACACATATATATACACATATCCATAGGTATATATATATATATACACACATATATATACACATATCCATAGGTATATATATATATATACACACATATATATACACATATCCATAGGTATATATATATATATACACACATATATATACACATATCCATAGGTATATATATATATATATATACACATATATATACACATATCCATAGGTATATATATATATATACACACATATATATACACATATCCATAGGTATATATATATATATACACACATATATATACACATATCCATAGGTATATATATATATATACACACATATATATACACATATCCATAGGTATATATATATATATATACACACATATATATACACATATCCATAGGTATATATATATATATATACACACATATATATACACATATCCATAGGTATATATATATATATATACACACATATATATACACATATCCATAGGTATATATATATATATATACACACATATATATACACATATCCATAGGTATATATATATATATATACACACATATATATACACATATCCATAGGTATATATATATATATATACACACATATATATACACATATCCATAGGTATATATATATATATATATACACACATATATATACACATATCCATAGGTATATATATATATATATACACACATATATATACACATATCCATAGGTATATATATATATATATACACACATATATATACACTTATCCATAGGTATATATATATATATATACACACATATATATACACATATCCATAGGTATATATATATATATATACACACATATATATACACATATCCATAGGTATATATATATATATACACACATATATATACACATATCCATAGGTATATATATATATATACACACATATATATACACATATCCATAGGTATATATATATATATATACACACATATATATACACATATCCATAGGTATATATATATATATATACACACATATATATACACATATCCATAGGTATATATATATATATACACACATATATATACACATATCCATAGGTATATATATATATACACACACATATATATACACATATCCATAGGTATATATATATATATACACACACATATATATACACATATCCATAGGTATATATATATATATATACACACATATATATATACACACATATATATACACATATCCATAGGTATATATATATATATATATATATACACATATATATACACATATCCATTGGTATATATATATGTATATACACACACATATATATACACATATCCATAGGTATATATATATATATACTAGACCACCCGTGACCCGTTGGGTCAGTACGTTATATTAGCTATGGAATTCATGTATGAACGTGACACTTGTGGCATAAAGAAAATAGTTTTTTTTTACATAACAGAAGCATTTCTATGAAAGTATATTAAAATGAAAAAAGAATATAGATAGATTTCTATGAGTCGTTCTGTTTATTATAATTGTTATTTTTTTTTAAATTACAGTTACTGAATTATAAGTGGTTGGTCATACTTATGCACTGAACAGGTATCATAATCCTTATTATAGTTAAATTCAAATTTTGATATATCATCTTTTAAATGAAATTGTTAGTTGAAAGTACAGAATAATAAAAAAAACACTCTCCACATGTTAATAATGGCTTTTTAAATAGAAAATGAAAATAAAATGTAACTTTTTTCATTTAATGTAAGCAAACATTCAGTACCCATTGTGTAAAGGAAAACACTATTTAATGTAATAGAAATGTGTGCATTTACCGATTCAGCTTTCCGTTTGGAAATGTAAGCAGACGACTTTAAAAAACATGGGAAGAAGAAAAAGAAATTTTTTTGTAATAACGCCCTCTAGTAAAAAGGTCTGCATTAGTTAAGGGGGATAACTCTATCCAGTTTTACATCGCCCCCTTTTTCTCTCTCTCACACATACACGTAACTATTTCTCGCGTACGTAAAGAAAACAGAGGGAGTAGGAGTGTTGAAATCTATTAGAGGGAAAGTGAGAGGTGTTTTCTTTCCATAAATTGTATAGGGTAATATTTCATATTATTAATAGATTCATAGATAAATAGATTTTATAATATATATTATAATTATCTATGAATCTATGTATTATTTGTATATATAAATAACTATTTGATCAAATTAAATGAAATTGTTTGTATTAAAAGCGATATAAAAATTCCGGAATTGGAATAACGGATTGAAGACGTTGCTATTTACGCATGCGCAACCGGATGTTTAAAACCGGAAATCTGATTGCAAACATACAAGATCCATAGACTTTTAGTATTATATAGATACACACATATATATACACATATCCATAGGTATATATATATATATATATACACACATATATATACACATATCCATAGGTATATATATATATATATATACACATATCCATAGGTATATATATATATATATATACACACATATATATACACATATCCATAGGTATATATATATATACACACATATATATACACATATCCATAGGTATATATATATATATATATATATACACACATATATATACACATATCCATAGGTATATATATATATATATATACACACATATATATACACATATCCATAGGTATATATATATATATATATATATACACACATATATATACACATATCCATAGGTATATATATATATATATATATATACACACATATATATACACATATCCATAGGTATATATATATATATACACACATATATATACACATATCCATAGGTATATATATATATATACACACATATATATACACATATCCATAGGTATATATATATATATATACACACATATATATACACATATCCATAGGTATATATATATATATATACACACATATATATACACATATCCATAGGTATATATATATATATATACACACATATATATACACATATCCATAGGTATATATATATATATATACACACATATATATACACATATCCATAGGTATATATATATATATATACACACATATATATACACATATCCATAGGTATATATATATATATATACACACATATATATACACATATCCATAGGTATATATATATATATATACACACATATATATACACATATCCATAGGTATATATATATATATATACACACATATATATACACATATCCATAGGTATATATATATATATATACACACATATATATACACATATCCATAGGTATATATATATATATATACACACATATATATACACATATCCATAGGTATATATATATATATATACACACATATATATACACATATCCATAGGTATATATATATATATATACACACATATATATACACATATCCATAGGTATATATATATATATATACACACATATATATACACATATCCATAGGTATATATATATATATATACACACATATATATACACATATCCATAGGTATATATATATATATATACACACATATATATACACATATCCATAGGTATATATATATATATATACACATATATATACACATATCCATAGGTATATATATATATATATACACATATATATACACATATCCATAGGTATATATATATATATATACACACATATATATACACATATCCATAGGTATATATATATATATATACACACATATATATACACATATACATAGGTATATATATATATATATATATATACACACATATATATACACATATCCATAGGTATATATATATATATATACACACATATATATACACATATCCATAGGTATATATATATATATATATACACACATATATATACACATATCCATAGGTATATATATATATATATATACACACATATATATACACATATCCATAGGTATATATATATATATATATACACACATATATATATACACATATCCATAGGTATATATATATATATATATACACACACATATATATACACATATCCATAGGTATATATATATATATATACACACATATATATACACATATCCATAGGTATATATATATATACACACACATATATATACACATATCCATAGGTATATATATATATACACACATATATATACACATATCCATAGGTATATATATATATATACACACATATATATACACATATCCATAGGTATATATATATATACACACATATATATACACATATCCATAGGTATATATATATATACACACATATATATACACATATCCATAGGTATATATATATATACACACATATATATACACATATCCATAGGTATATATATATACACACATATATACACATATCCATAGGTATATATATATATATACACATATATATACACATATCCATAGGTATATATATATATATACACATATATATACACATATCCATAGGTATATATATATATATACACATATATATACACATATCCATAGGTATATATATATTATACACATATATATACACATATCCATAGGTATATATATATATATACACATATATATACACATATCCATAGGTATATATATATATATATACACACATATATATACACATATCCATAGGTATATATATATATATATACAGCACATATATATACACATATCCATAGGTATATATATATATATACACACATATATATACACATATCCATAGGTATATATATATATACACACATATATATACACATATCCATAGGTATATATATATATATATACACACATATATATACACATATCCATAGGTATATATATATATATATACACACATATATATACACATATCCATAGGTATATATATATATATATACACACATATATATACACATATCCATAGGTATATATATATATATACACACATATATATACACATATCCATAGGTATATATATATATATATACACACATATATATACACATATCCATAGGTATATATATATATATATACACACATATATATACACATATCCATAGGTATATATATATATATACACACATATATATACACATATCCATAGGTATATATATATATATACACACATATATATACACATATCCATAGGTATATATATATATATACACACATATATATACACATATCCATAGGTATATATATATATATACACACATATATATACACATATCCATAGGTATATTATATATATATACACACATATATATACACATATCTATAGGTATATATATATACATATACACACATATATCCATAGGTATATATATATATATACACACATATATATACACATATCCATAGGTATATATATATATATATATACACACATATATATACACATATCCATAGGTATATATATATATAATACACACATATATATACACATATCCATAGGTATATATATATATATACACACATATATATACACATATCCATAGGTATATATATATATATATACACACATATATATACACATATCCATAGGTATATATATATATATACACACATATATATACACATATCCATAGGTATATATATATATATATACACACATATATATACACATATCCATAGGTATATATATATATATATACACACATATATATACACATATCCATAGGTATATATATATATATATACACACATATATATACACATATCCATAGGTATATATATATATATACACACATATATATACACATATCCATAGGTATATATATATATATACACACATATATATACACATATCCATAGGTATATATATATATACACACATATATATACACATATCCATAGGTATATATATATATATATACACACATATATATACACATATCCATAGGTATATATATATATATATATACACACATATATATACACATATCCATAGGTATATATATATATATATACACACATATATATACACATATCCATAGGTATATATATATATATATATATACACACATATATATACACATATCCATAGGTATATATATATATATATATATACACACATATATATACACATATCCATAGGTATATATATATATATATATTACACACATATATATACACATATCCATAGGTATATATATATATATATATATACACATATATATACACATATCCATAGGTATATATATATATATACACACATATATATACACATATCCATAGGTATATATATATATATACACACATATATACACATATCCATAGGTATATATATATATATACACACATATATATACACATATCCATAGGTATATATATATATATACACACATATATATACACATATCCATAGGTATATATATATATATATACACACATATATATACACATATCCATAGGTATATATATATATACACACATATATATACACATATCCATAGGTATATATATATATATATACACACATATATATACACATATCCATAGGTATATATATATATACACACACCCATAGGTATATATATATATATATACACACATATATATACACATATCCATAGGTATATATATATATATACACACATATATATACACATATCCATAGGTATATATATATATATACACACATATATATACACATATCAATAGGTATATATATATATACACACATATATATACACATATCCATAGGTATATATATATATATATACACACATATATATACACATATCCATAGGTATATATATATATATATACACACACATATATATACACATATCCATAGGTATATATATATATATATATATATACACACATATATATACATATCCATAGGTATATATATATATATACACACATATATATACACATATCCATAGGTATATATATATATATACACACATATATATACACATATCCATAGGTATATATATATATATACACACATATATATACACATATCCATAGGTATATATATATATATACACACATATATATACACATATCCATAGGTATATATATATATATACACACATATATATACACATATCCATAGGTATATATATATATATACACACATATATATACACATATCCATAGGTATATATATATATATACACACATATATATACACATATCCATAGGTATATATATATATACACACATATATATACACATATCCATAGGTATATATATATATACACACATATATATACACATATCCATAGGTATATATATATATATACACACATATATATACACATATCCATAGGTATATATATATATATACACACATATATATACACATATCCATAGGTATATATATATATACACACATATATATACACATATCCATGGGTATATATATATATACACACATATATATACACATATCCATAGGTATATATATATATACACATATATATACACATATCCATAGGTATATATATATATACACACATATATATACACATATCCATAGGTATATATATATATACACACATATATATACACATATCCATAGGTATATATATATACACACATATATATACACATATCCATAGGTATATATATATATACACACATATATATACACATATCCATAGGTATATATATATATATATACACATATATATATACACATATCCATAGGTATATATATATATACACACATATATATACACATATCCATAGGTATATATATATATACACACATATATATACACATATCCATAGGTATATATATATATACACACATCCATAGGTATATATATATATACACACATCCATAGGTATATATATATATACACACATATATATACACATATCCATAGGTATATATATATACACACATATATATACACATATCCATAGGTATATATATATACACACATATATATACACATATCCATAGGTATATATATATATACACACATACATATACACATATCCATAGGTATATATATATATATACACACATATATATACACATATCCATAGGTATATATATATATACACACATATATATACACATATCCATAGGTATATATATATATACACACATATATATACACATATCCATAGGTATATATATATATATATATACACACATATATACACATATCCATAGGTATATATATATATATATATACACACATATATACACATATCCATAGGTATATATATATATATATACACACATATATACACATATCCATAGGTATATATATATATATATATACACACATATATACACATATCCATAGGTATATATATATATATATATACACACATATATACACATATCCATAGGTATATATATATACACACATATATATATACACATATCCATAGGTATATATATATATATACACATATATATATCCACATATCCATAGGTATATATATATATATACACACATATATATGTACACATATCCATAGGTATATATATATATATACACACATATATATACACATATCCATAGGTATATATATATATATACACACATATATATACACATATCCATAGGTATATATATATATATACACACATATATATACACATATCCATAGGTATATATATATATATACACACATATATATACACATATCCATAGGTATATATATATATATACACACATATATATACACATATCCATAGGTATATATATATATATACACACATATATATACACATATCCATAGGTATATATATATATATACACACATATATATACACATATCCATAGGTATATATATATATATACACACATATATATACACATATCCATAGGTATATATATATATATACACACATATATATACACATATCCATAGGTATATATATATATATACACACATATATATACACATATCCATAGGTATATATATATATATACACACATATATATACACATATCCATAGGTATATATATATATATATATACACACATATATATACACATATCCATAGGTATATATATATATATATACACACATATATATACACATATCCATAGGTATATATATATATATACACACATATATATACACATATCCATAGGTATATATATATATATACACACATATATATACACATATCCATAGGTATATATATATATACACACATAT
>NW_027633613.1:26327-31327 GCF_053919585.1 Euprymna scolopes | reverse complement strand
ACATATCCATAGGTATATATATATATATACACACATATATATACACATATCCATAGGTATATATATATATATATACACACATATATATACACATATCCATAGGTATATATATATATATATATACACACACATATATATACACATATCCATAGGTATATATATATATATATATATATATACACACATATATATACATATCCATAGGTATATATATATATATACACACATATATATACACATATCCATAAGTATATATATATATACACACATATATATACACATATCCATAGGTATATATATATATATACACACATATATATACACATATCCATAGGTATATATATATATACACACATATATATACACATATCCATAGGTATATATATATATATATACACACATATATATACACATATCCATGGGTATATATATATATACACACATATATATACACATATCCATGGGTATATATATATATACACATATATATACACATATCCATGGGTATATATATATATACACATATATATACACATATCCATAGGTATATATATATATACACACATATATATACACATATCCATAGGTATATATATATACACACATATATATACACATATCCATAGGTATATATATATACACACATATATATACACATATCCATAGGTATATATATATATACACACATATATATACACATATCCATAGGTATATATATATATACACACATATATATACACATATCCATAGGTATATATATATATATACACACATCCATAGGTATATATATATATACACACATATATATACACATATCCATAGGTATATATATATATACACACATATATATACACATATCCATAGGTATATATATATATACACACATACATATACACATATCCATAGGTATATATATATATACACACATATATATACACATATCCATAGGTATATATATATATACACACATATATATACACATATCCATAGGTATATATATATATACACACATATATATACACATATCCATAGGTATATATATATATACACACATATATATACACATATCCATAGGTATATATATATATACACACATATATATACACATATCCATAGGTATATATATATATACACACATATATATACACATATCCATAGGTATATATATATATATACACACATATATATACACATATCCATAGGTATATATATATATATATATACACACATATATACACATATCCATAGGTATATATATATATATACACACATATATATATACACATATCCATAGGTATATATATATATATACACACATATATATATACACATATCCATAGGTATATATATATATATACACACATATATATATACACATATCCATAGGTATATATATATATATACACACATATATATATACACATATCCATAGGTATATATATATATATACACACATATATATACACATATCCATAGGTATATATATATATATATACACACATATATATACACATATCCATAGGTATATATATATATATATACACACATATATATACACATATCCATAGGTATATATATATATACACACATATATATACACATATCCATAGGTATATATATATATATATACACACATATATATACACATATCCATAGGTATATATATATATATACACACATATATATACACATATCCATAGGTATATATATATATATACACCCATATATATACACATATCCATAGGTATATATATATATATACACACATATATATACACATATCCATAGGTATATATATATATATACACACATATATATACACATATCAATAGGTATATATATATATACACACATATATATACACATATCCATAGGTATATATATATATATATACACACATATATATACACATATCCATAGGTATATATATATATATACACACATATATATACACATATCCATAGGTATATATATATATATATACACACATATATATACACATATCCATAGGTATATATATATATATACACACATATATATACACATATCCATAGGTATATATATATATATACACACATATATATACACATATCCATAGGTATATATATATATACACACATATATATACACATATCCATAGGTATATATATATATATACACACATATATATACACATATCCATAGGTATATATATATACACACATATATATACACATATCCATAGGTATATATATATATATACACACATATATATACACATATCCATAGGTATATATATATATATACACACATATATATACACATATCCATAGGTATATATATATATACACACATATATATACACATATCCATAGGTATATATATATATATACACACATATATATACACATATTCATAGGTATATATATATATACACACATATATATACACATATCCATAGGTATATATATATATATATATACACACATATATATACACATATCCATAGGTATATATATATATATATACACACATATATATACACATATCCATAGGTATATATATATATATACACACATATATATACACATATCCATAGGTATATATATATATATATACACACATATATATACACATATCCATAGGTATATATATATATATATACACACATATATATACACATATCCATAGGTATATATATATATATACACACATATATATACACATATCCATACACACATATATATACACATATCCATAGGTATATATATATATATATACACACATATATATACACATATCCATAGGTATATATATATATATATACACACATATATATACACATATCCATAGGTATATATATATATATACACACATATATATACACATATCCATAGGTATATATATATATATATACACATATATATACACATATCCATAGGTATATATATATATATATATACACATATATATACACATATCCATAGGTATATATATATATATATACACATATATATACACATATCCATAGGTATATATATATATATACACACATATATATACACATATGCATAGGTATATATATATATATATATACACACATATATATACACATATCCATAGGTATATATATATATATACACACATATATATACACATATCCATAGGTATATATATATATACACACATATATATACACATATCCATAGGTATATATATATATACACACATATATATACACATATCCATAGGTATATATATATATATACACACATATATATACACATATCCATAGGTATATATATATATATACACACATATATATACACATATCCATAGGTATATATATATATATATACACACATATATATACACATATCCATAGGTATATATATATACACACATATATATACACATATCCATAGGTATATATATATATATACACAAATATATATACACATATCCATAGGTATATATATATATATACACAAATATATATACACATATCCATAGGTATATATATATATATATACACATATATATACACATATCCATAGGTATATATATATATATATATATATTATATATACACATATATATACACATATCCTAAAGTATATATATATATATATATATACACATATATATACACATATCAATATATATATATATATATACACACATATATATACACATATCCATAGGTATATATATATATATACACACATATATATACACATATCCATAGGTATACATATATATATACACACATATATATACACATATCCATAGGTATACATATATATATACACACATATATATACACATATCCATAGGTATACATATATATATACACACATATATATACACATATCCATAGGTATACATATATATATACACACATATATATACACATATCCATAGGTATACATATATATATACACACATATATATACACATATCCATAGGTATACATATATATATACACACATATATATACACATATCCATAGGTATACATATATATATACACACATATATATACACATATCCATAGGTATACATATATATATACACACATATATATACACATATCCATAGGTATACATATATATATACACACATATATATACACATATCCATAGGTATACATATATATATACACACATATATATACACATATCCATAGGTATATATATATATATACACACACATATATATACACATATCCATAGGTATATATATATACACACACATATATATACACATATCCATAGGTATATATATATATACACACACATATATATACACATATCCATAGGTATATATATATACACACATATATATACACATATCCATAGGTATATATATATACACACATATATATACACATATCCATAGGTATATATATATATACACACATATATATACACATATCCATAGGTATATATATATATACACACATATATATACACATATCCATAGGTATATATATATATACACACATATATATACACATATCCATAGGTATATATATATATATACACACATATATATACACATATCCATAGGTATATATATATATATACACACATATATATACACATATCCATAGGTATATATATATATACACACATATATATACACATATCCATAGGTATATATATATATACACACATATATATACACATATCCATAGGTATATATATATATATATACACACATATATATACACATATCCATAGGTATATATATATATATATATATACACATATATATACACATATCCATAGGTATATATATATATATATACACACATATATATACACATATCCATAGGTATATATATATATATATACACACATATATATACACATATCCATAGGTATATATATATATATACACACATATATATACACATATCCATAGGTATATATATATATATATATATACACACATATATACACACATATCCATAGGTATATATATATATATATATATACACACATATATACACATATC
>NW_027633613.1:25000-26227 GCF_053919585.1 Euprymna scolopes | reverse complement strand
TATACACATATCAATAGGTATATATATATACACACATATATATACACATATCCATAGGTATATATATATACACACATATATATACACATATCCATAGGTATATATATATACACACATATATATACACATATCCATAGGTATATATATATACACACATATATATACACATATCCATAGGTAATATATATATATATACACACATATATATACACATACCCAATAGGTATATATATATACACACATATATATACACATATCCATAGGTATATATATATACACACACATATATATACACATATCCATAGGTATATATATATACACACACATATATATACACATATCCATAGGTATATATATATACACACACATATATATACACATATCCATAGGTATATATATATACACACACATATATATACACATATCCATAGGTATATATATATACACACACATATATATACACATATCCATAGGTATATATATATACACACATATATATACACATATCCATAGGTATATTTATATATACACATATCCATAGGTATATATATATATATACACATATATATATACACATATCCATAGGTATATTTATATATACACATATCCATAGGTATATATATATATACACATATATATATATACACATATCCATAGGTATATATATATACATATATATATACACATATCCATAGGTATATATATATATATATATATACACATATATATATACACATATCCATAGGTATATATATATATATATATATATATATATATACACATATATATATACACATATATATATATATACACATATATATATACACATATCCATAGGTATATATATATATATACACATATATATATATATACACATATATATATACACATATATATATATACACATATATATATACACATATCCATAGGTATATATATATATATACACATATATATATACACATATCCATAGGTATATATATATATATATACACATATATATATACACACATATATATATACACATATCCATAGGTATATGTATATATATACACACATATATATACACATATCCATAGGTATATATATATATACACACATATATATACACATATCCATAGGTAAATATATATATATATATATACACACATATATATACACATATCCATAGGTATATATATATATATACACACATATATATACACATATCCATAGGTATATATATAT
>NW_027633613.1:15000-17500 GCF_053919585.1 Euprymna scolopes | reverse complement strand
CCATAGGTATATATATATATATATATATATACACACATATCCATAGGTATATATATATATATATATATACACATATCCATAGGTATATATATATATATATACACATATCCATAGGTATATATATATATATACACATATCCATAGGTATATATTTATATATATATATATATATATACACATATCCATAGGTATATATATATATACACACATATCCATAGGTATATATTTATATATATACACATATCCATAGGTATATATATATATATATACACATATCCATAGGTATATATATATATATACACATATCCATAGGTATATATATATATATATACACATATCCATAGGTATATATATATATATATATACACATATCCATAGGTATATATATATATATATATATACACATATCCATAGGTATATATATATATATATATATATATACACATATCCATAGAATCTATATATATATACACATATCCATAGGTATCTATATATATATATATATACACATATCCATAGGTATCTATATATATATATATATACACATATCCATAGGTATCTATATATATATATATATACACATATCCATAGGTATCTATATATATATATATATACACATATCCATAGGTATATATATATATATATATACACACATATCCATAGGTATCTATATATATATATAACACATATCATAGGTATCTATATATATATATATACACATATCCATAGGTATATATATATATATATATATATATACACACATATCCATAGGTATATATATATATATATATATATACACACATATCCATCGGTTATATATATATATATATATATACACATATCCATAGGTATATATATATATATACACATATCCATAGGTATATATATATATATATACACATATCCATAGGTATATATATATATATACACATATCCATAGGTATATATATATATATATATATACACATATCCATAGGTATATATATATATATATATACACATATCCATAGGTATATATATATATATATACACATATCCATAGGTATATATATATATATATATATATATACACATATCCATAGGTATATATATATATATATATATATACACATATCCATAGGTATATATATATATATATATATATATATATACACATATCCATAGGTATATATATATATATATATATATATACACATATCCATAGGTATATATATATATATATATATATACACATATCCATAGGTATATATATATATATATATATACACATATCCATAGGTATATATATATATATATATATATATATATATACACATATCCATAGGTATATATATATATATATATATATACACATATCCATAGGTATATATATATATATATATATATATATATATACACATATCCATAGGTATATATATATATATATATATATACACATATCCATAGGTATATATATATGTATATATATATATATATATACACATATCCATAGGTATATATTTATATATATATATATATATATATACACATATCCATAGGTATATATATATATATATATATATATATACACATATCCATAGGTATATATATATATATATATATACACATATCCATAGGTATATATATATATATATATATATATATACACATATCCATAGGTATATATATATATATATATATATATACACATATCCATAGGTATATATATATATATATATATATATACACATATCCATAGGTATATATATATATATATATATATATATACACATATCCATAGGTATATATATATATATATATATATATACACATATCCATAGGTATATATATATATATATATATATACACATATCCATAGGTATATATATATATATATATATATACACATATCCATAGGTATATATATATATATATATATATACACATATCCATAGGTATATATATATATATATATATATATACACATATCCATAGGTATATATATATATATATATATATACACATATCCATAGGTATATATATATATATATATATACACATATCCATAGGTATATATATATATATATATATATATACACATATCCATAGGTATATATATATATATATATATATATATACACATATCCATAGGTATATATATATATATATATATATACACATATCCATAGGTATATATATATATATATATATATACACATATCCATAGGTATATATATATATATATACACATATCCATAGGTATATATATATATATATACACATATCCATAGGTATATATATATATATATACACATATCCATAGGTATATATATATATATATACACATATCCATACACATATCCATAGGTATATATATATATATACACATATCCATAGGTATATATATATATATACACATATCCATACACATATCCATAGGTATATATATATATATACACATATCCATAGGTATATATATATATATATATATACACATATCCATACACATATCCATAGGTAT
>NW_027633613.1:5000-7500 GCF_053919585.1 Euprymna scolopes | reverse complement strand
GCCTCCTGTATGTGGTCCAGGTCTCCGATCCATAGAGAAGAGTGGGCAGCAAGACAGCTTTATATACCATGATTTTGGTCTTTGCCAGAAGGTCACGGTTCTCAAATACTCTCTTCCTTAGCCTTGAGAAACCCCACTGGCACAGCTGAGACGGTGTTGTATTTCATCATCTATGTTGGCTTTTGATGATAGGATGCTGCCTAGGTATGGGAAGTGGTCCACATTTTCCAGTCTAGCGTTGTCAATGGAGATGTTTGGGGGTGAGACTGGAGTACTGTTTGGTGGTGATTGATGGAGGATTCGGGTTTTTTTTATATTAATTGTTAGTCCTAGCTGTTTGTACGCCCTCGTGAAGGCAACCAGTGTACACTGTAGGTCCCCTATATATATACACATATCCATAGGTATATATATATATATATATACACATATCCATAGGTATATATATATAGATATATACACATATCCATAGGTATATATATATAGATATATACACATATCCATAGGTATATATATATATATATATACACATATCCATAGGTATATATATATATATACACATATCCATAGGTATATATATATATATATATATACACATATCCATAGGTATATACATATATATATATATATACACATATCCATAGGTATATACATATATATATATATATACACATATCCATAGGTATATACATATATATATATATATACACATATCCATAGGTATATACATATATATATATATATACACATATCCATAGGTATATACATATATATATATACACATATCCATAGGTATATACATATATATATATACACATATCCATAGGTATATACATATATATATATATACACATATCCATAGGTATATATATATATATATATATACACATATCCATAGGTATATATATATATATATATACACATATCCATAGGTATATATATATATATATATATACACATATCCATAGGTATATATATATATATATATATACACATATCCATAGGTATATATATATATATATATATACACATATCCATAGGTATATATATATATATATATATACACATATCCATAGGTATATATATATATATATATATACACATATCCATAGGTATATATATATATATATATACACATATCCATAGGTATATATATATATATATATATACACATATCCATAGGTATATATATATATATATATATACACATATCCATAGGTATATATATATATATATATATACACATATCCATAGGTATATATATATATATATATATACACATATCCATAGGTATATATATATATATATATATACACATATCCATAGGTATATATATATATATATATATACACATATCCATAGGTATATATATATATATATATATACACATATCCATAGGTATATATATATATATATATATACACATATCCATAGGTATATATATATATATATATATACACATATCCATAGGTATATATATATATATATACATATACACATATCCATAGGTATATATATATATATATACATATACACATATCCATAGGTATATATATATATATATACATATACACATATCCATAGGTATATATATATATATATACATATACACATATCCATAGGTATATATATATATATATACATATACACATATCCATAGGTATATATATATATATATACATATACACATATCCATAGGTATATATATATATATATACATATACACATATCCATAGGTATATATATATATATATACATATACACATATCCATAGGTATATATATATATATATACATATACACATATCCATAGGTATATATATATATATATATATACACATATCCATAGGTATATATATATATATATACATATACACATATCCATAGGTATATATATATATATATACATATACACATATCCATAGGTATATATATATATATATACATATACACATATCCATAGGTATATATATATATATATACATATACACATATCCATAGGTATATATATATATATATACATATACACATATCCATAGGTATATATATATATATATACATATACACATATCCATAGGTATATATATATATATATACATATACACATATCCATAGGTATATATATATATATATACACATATCCATAGGTATATATATATATATATACACATATCCATAGGTATATATATATATATATACACATATCCATAGGTATATATATATATATATACACATATCCATAGGTATATATATATATATATACACATATCCATAGGTATATCTATATATATATATACATATCCATAGGTATATATATATATATATACACATATCCATAGGTATATCTATATATATATATACATATCCATAGGTATATATATATATATATATACACATATCCATAGGTATATATATATATATATATACACATATCCATAGGTATATATATATATATATACACATATCCATAGGTATATATATATATATATACACATATCCAT
>NW_027633612.1:32500-36702 GCF_053919585.1 Euprymna scolopes | reverse complement strand
AAAATAAATTTGGTATATTTATATCTTGGTGACAGAAAAGGTGAAGTGGTGTATAAGAATACTTTGCTCCCAGTCAAGCTAAACAACACGAGCATAAAAAAAAAACAAAATGTTAAAATACACAATATAAAAGCAAGTTAAGACAAAAAATTAAAAAAAACAATTCAAAGAATTTTTTAAAAAAAGTTCAAAGAAATTTCGATAAATTTTTACGACGTGCCTTAGCGTATTATAAACACCCCAACCTTTCAATGTTAAGAACGGCTTTCGGAATAAACACCCCCCCAAACTCGAAAGCCATTCTCAACATGGAGAGGTTGGGGGGGGGTTATTCCGAAAGCCGTTCTTAACATGGGGTGGTTGGAGGTGTTTATACTACGCTCTGGGGCAGGTTGTAAAAAATACCGAAATTTCGAACATTTATTACTATAAACATAACGAACAAATGAAAATAAATAAATAAATAATTGCAACCAAAGGCAAGATAAGTTAGCGAAAAACAAAAAAGACTTTTTAAAACAGCAATGTTCAAATGTTCAACGTACAAAAAAACAAAAAAGAAAAAAAAACGCTTATAGCATACGAGACCCCTGCCGCTCCTATCGAATGAGTTCATAAAATGGCGTCGGTATAAGTTCCTTTAAGAAATCTTCCGATATTTGGCGCTTTACTTATTGTTAAGAGAGCAATGGGTTTAAGATATAAATATACCAAATTTATTTTGAAAAAATCAACTAACAATTTGTTTACCTCAGTTTTTTCTCTCGATCATTAACCTAGTTTCAGCATTTAGTATTAAGAATTAAAAACAATATTTAATTGGTCCAGTCCAATGCATAAATTTGGATTATGTTTAACATAATCTAAAAGAATTTCGTATTTATTATTATAGAACCAATTCTCTATCCATTATTCTTTTGCATAGAAGATACGCGTTTTGTCCACTTACGCCTTCTAAGTTCCATTTTGTTTTCAATTTTGATCCCTTAAAAACTATTTTTACAGGCTAAAACCCTAATCGAATTTGTTCCACAGGTCTAAATCCTTTATATATCAAGTTTCAAATCTGCAGACCAAAATTTGACAGAGGAGTTTCGAAGAGACCGTTCCTCAAATAGACAGACAGACAGACAGACAACCAAGGCCACTTTTATACATAGATAGATATACGCATCTCGTATTATTTAATTAATTGGAATACTTATTGAGATGAGTGTTACTTATTAATTTATTTATTGCGGACTATTATCCTCGTTTTCCTTGGTTATTGTTTCACGGTGTTTCGGGCAACTATTCCTCCGGCCTTCGTCAGGTGGTAATCTCGACGGGATAGGGACTCCGAATCTCCTTACTGTATCTTCAGCAATTACTGCCCTCCATAGTTGTTGTTGTCGTCTTTGGCCAACTAAGCCTCTGGCCGGCTTTAGGTAGGATTGAAACTGCTATTTTTAGACAGTGCACCTGGAACCGTAGAGATTCAATAGCGGTTTCAATCCTACCCAAAGCCAGCCAGAGGCTTAGTTGGCCAAAGACGCCAACAACTATGGAGGACAGTAATTGCTGAAGATAGAGTAAGGACATTTGGGGTTCCTATCCCGTCGCGGTTACCTGACGAAGGCCAGAGGAATAGTTGGCCGAAACGTCGTGAAACAACAACTAAGAAAGATGAGGATGAATTGTCCGCAATAAATAAATAAATACGCACCCCGTTTTTATAGATATTGATGACAACTTTTTTTTTATTGATTGGTTGGTTGGTTGGTTGGTTGTTTTACGGCATATCAACCCTTTTCTGGTTATTTAATGCCGAATCCAAAGATTTTGAAGAAAAAATTTTTTAATAGAATATATTTGTTGTTTTCACGTTGGTTTCTATTTAACCCATAGTTGGGACCCTAACAGGTACTACCACTCCGGGTCAGAGTGGACCTGGGAGCAATGGTAATTAAAGGGTGGCTCCATACTCTCCAAAGCCCACAAGCTGGGGCCTCACCACTGGATATAGTTTAAGGTCATATCCAGGACCCCCATTGAGGGATTTTTACCCTCTGCAGGGGGGCAGTCGGCATATTCTAATGCCCCACCGACAGGGCCTTTTTTTTATTGATGAATAAACAGAGGGGTCAAGTTCGATGTTTTATGTTATAAATAGGGCTAGGACAACAGCATATTCTTTTCATTGTTTTGACTCTCGAGTGTGTATCCGTTCATATCGTATATGATTTTATATCGAGTGATGTGGTTCTCGGTTGATTTACTGTCTAACTGTGTCGGATATATACTTGAGGGTCAAATCAATGAAAAGAATATGCTGTTGTCATTTCCCTAGTTATAAACATCTTAACTACAATTCGCCCAGCGTCTCTTTTGGTTCATTGGTCAAATTTTACGGCATATCAACCCTCGTTAGGGCATTTCACGCATAACACCACGTTTATTTTGTATACGAATAAGCAGAGGAAGTAGACGAAAAATAGTTAAAATAAAATCTCTCTGCTTCTCTTTCCTCTTTCATTTTCTCTCTCTCACTCTTTTTTCTTATATGTCTCCCACTCCCTACGTCTCTCCTTCTCTCGCCCATCAATATCTCTTTCTTTCTCCTCATCTCTCTACCGTCCCTATCTCTTTCTCATTCTCGCTCTCTCTCTCTCACTGTCTATCTCTCTTGCATTTTTTGTTTCTTTGGTTTCAGCATCTCTCTCTCTCTCTCTCTCTCTCTCTCTCTCTCTCTCTCTCTCTCTCTTCCATCTCTAATTCTCTCTCTTCAAACGTTTAGTCTTATTAATTTTTTTATACCCAGGTATAATCTATGCTCCCCCTCCGCCAAACTTCCACAAAAGCACTATCAACAATTTCCGCTTCTCTCTGTCTGCGCCTAAATCTAAACGCAAATTCTTTGAACAAAGTTTCTTTCCTAGAGCTTCACACCTATTGAGCCCTGTTCTGCTGGCCTGCTTTCCAGCTGACCGCAACATGGTCGTCTCCAAGTCCAATGTAAACAAATTCTTGATAAAACATCCCCTTAAGCAATCTAATTCTACCCAATTTCCACTACTAATGATCACTACGCTGTTGCCTCAGTGACCACCTTGCACTCATTAACCCTTATCCTCGAGTGGCCTTTGGACCCTGATAAATGGTGACTCTTGTAGAAAAAATAAAATAAACATCTCTTATCTTTGTGTTAATCACCTTTCTTTCTTTCGTTCTGTTTAGTCATTTATATCAAATGACCCCGTGCCTTGTCTTGAGTGATTTCCTATTGATGAAATTGGTGTTTCAACTTAAGCATAACAGAATGATGAAACTGCTATTTCTAACTTAAGCATGAGAGATCGGTCGATCAACAAAGCCTCTTATAAAAATTCTTGGATGTATCTAAAATAAGATACCTTCATTCAAACTTCGCGTTTAATGATGAAAATGCGTGGCAGACCGACTAATGGAACCTCCCATAAGAATGCAGGAGTACATCTTAAATTCTTTTCTTTTTTTTTTTTAAGTCGGCTTTGGCAGAAACTATACAAAACAATGCTGTTCCTTTGGATAAGTTGTTCTTCGGGTACAGATGCGCACGGTTTGCAAACGCTTAAAAAACAAAAACAAAAACAAAAAACCCAAAAAACTGGCGAATTAAATTCTCTTGAAAATTCCCGCGAAAAGACGTGGGAGTATGTGCATGCCTGTGTTTGTACAACTCGATTCTGAAAATAGACACCTGTGTGTTTTTCTCAATGAAATGTGGGTTAGCACAAACACACACACACACACACACACACACACACACACACACACACACTAGTCTTAAGAGACAAGCGTGCGTAGCATATGTTTTTCCGAATATAAGTGTGAATTTATTTATGTTCGTTAGAATTGTGTGAACAAAAAAAAAATGCGTACACACGCACTCACACACAATCCAAAGTCTTAGCAGACTTTTTTATTAGGAGAGGTCACCGCTTATCAATGTCTAAAGCCCACTCGAGGACAAGAGTAAATGAGTGTCAGATGATCGGTGAGACCCCACCGTGATCGTTAATAGTGAAACGTGGGTATTATTTGATTATCTAAGAGGACGGCTCAACAAGAATTTGTTTACGTTAGACTTGAAAACAGCCGTGTCATAGTCAGCCCCACGGTATTGTGTTCCACAGACGGACAATTCTAAGAAAGAAACTTTGCTGATGGAATTTTCATTTAGA
>NW_027633612.1:25000-27500 GCF_053919585.1 Euprymna scolopes | reverse complement strand
AAAATGGACTCTGATTTATAAAAGTATGATTGGTTATGAAAAGGAATGGTTGTAAAAAGATAGCTTCGAATTTGGGGGTATGAAAACCAAAGCAAAATATGATGAAAGTAAAAATAAAATAGATAAACCCCATAATTTATTATACCATACCTGTTCACACTGAAACACTTATCACAATATTCTGTGGATCTATATTAAAAAAAACCTTTTTAAACTTTGTGACATGTTTCCATTCTATGGAGGTCAGGCGCGAACGAACACCCCATAATTTTATTATACCATATTTCTTCAAACTGAAACATAATTATCAAAGTATACTTACGCAGATAGATATGACACGTCTTTATTAAAGTTTGTGCCTATCCCCATTCTTTCTTTTTTAATTCAATTTAACATTATATAATCAATTCTTAATGCTATAATATTTTAAGTTATAAATTTATTATATTTTTTACTAGAATAACTTGTCCTTTTCTTTTCCAGTTTTAACAACTAGTTCTTTACTTTTCCATGTTTAAGCTTAACCATATTACTTTTCATGCTCGCATGTGTGTGTGTGTGTGTGTGTGTGTGTGTGTGTGTGTGTGTGTGTGTGTGTGTGTGTGTGTGTGAACGCCTCAGATGTATATCTTTGTCGGTAGGATAAATCAAAGAGAGTTTGTACAAGAACAATCCGAATTATAAATTGGGAAGCAGTCATAGAAGAAATAAAGGGGCTGCGTTTCAGTAATGGACGATTGTTTCACGATTACCTTTTACAAAGCTAACTAAAATTTTGGAAATCATTGTACATAGCCTGGGGTTCAAGTCCAACAAATCCGTTTGATCTTTTCTATGATTTCATAAAATATTTATAGATTCAACTTTGTTTTTTGGGTGTTTTTTTTTTTTTTTCTTTTTTTTTTATGCGCTTTTTTGGAGAAGGGGGTCACATTTGCTTGCTTCAAAAACTGGCTTAGACCTTCCTGTTCTTTGAAGGCAGCTTATGAATATTCTCAACTCATTAGGGTCAGGTTTTGAAAATCCCCCCCCCCCAAAAAAAATATATCGCTTTTGTGAATCGGCAAAAGAAATGGTGTGTATTAATTTAGGAGTAGACGTTTGTTAGTCAACTTTATAACTCCCTTGCTTTAGTAATGGGCTCTTAAAGCATATACTGTTTAGATAGCCTGTTTGGAGTCCAAGGGATTGAACGCTGGTTTGTCTGATAACTGACAGACGATGAAGTACCCTTTGTAAAAGGTGTGGTTATTATGCTTTCCTGGTCGACACTTTCCAGAGCGGTAGTACAGTTATTTTCAAGAAATTCATTATAGTATTTATTGTGATTCAACAAGGCATTAGTACATCTAGTACTTTAAATGACTTTTTGGTCAGCCTTTTGAGTCCTTCTTTCTCTTCATTTCGGCTACATTTCGGCTAACTTATTTGCGATTCAAGGAATTAAATGCTGAAGGTGGGGGTTTCTTTCATGCTTCGTTTATCAAATAACTAACACATAATAAAGATAGATAAATATCTTGGAAGAGGGCGAAGTCATAGTGTTTTTTTTTTTTTTTTTGTTTGCTTGTTTTTTTATTAACGTGTGCTCGGGTGATAATACAGGAGACTGAATTCACCGGTAGCTCCTGGAGAAGCTTTTACATAAGCACTTGTCAGGGTATTCTCAAGTCTCATATGGTGCTTAGACGAGTGCCCCTTGAAATATTTCCGGTGTGGATAATTGGCATGCTTATTTTTCGGTTTTATATTTGACTAGCAGGGATACCCAGCGTTGCTCGGGACCGTATAAAACAATGGTAAAAATGAAGTTGGTTTTGAACATATCTGCTATTCTTCGAATAGAGGAATTTTTTATGTCTATGTATCATTTGCTATTTAGAGCAAAAGAATAATTAAGTTTTTTTTGTGTGTTAAATTGTTAGATGTAAGTACAGAATTTATTTTTTTTAAGTACACTCCTCCCTCCTTTATTCTTACACACAGTGACACTCTCTCTCTCTCTCTCTCTCTCTCTCTCTCTCTCTCTCTCTCTCTCTCTCTCTCTCCCTGATATTGCTACATAGATGGATAGCATCACTGTCGGCTCGTAAGTTTAACCGCGTATTTTCCATCGGCTCCAAAACGAACATTCTCCGCCATTGTTGAGATAGCTTGTTCCTTGTTCACTGAGGTATGTTTCTAGTCCTGTGTATTGCTAGTGCATTTCACCCTCCCAGGCTTTACCATCTTCTTTTGAGAAAAGGCAAGCTTATCGCTAATCACCTGAGATGCCTCTGCAGAGGAATACAGACGGGGCTGCCCATGTATTCTTGCCGATCAAAATGCTCTTCATCAAGGGTGCTGACCCTTTAATCATACTGTCCAATAACTGTCCAATGCTGTGAAATAAGATCTATTTATGTCTATCCAAGCGGGCATTCGGTCAAAACGATCGATTATTCTCTTGTTAAGCTACGCCAAAATTGTACAGGGTGGCCCAGAAGTAGTGACCTATTTT
>NW_027633612.1:12500-15000 GCF_053919585.1 Euprymna scolopes | reverse complement strand
GTGTGTGTGTGTGTGTGTGTGTGTGTGTGTATATAAGTGTATATATATATATGTGTGTGTGTGTGTGTGTGTGTGTGTGTGTGTGTGTGTGTGTGTGTGTGTGTGTGTGTGTGTGTGGTGCAGCAGAAATACCGCCCACATTTTAAACTTTTAACTATACGTTGCTAACGAATTTATACATTGATGTTTTCATTTCGCTAATAACTTGCCTTTTTTTCTTCGGGTATCCTCATCAAACAATATGGTTTGAACGGTTGCACATTGGTCTTCTACTGTAAAAATATTTTTTAAAAATGGAGAATCTGTAATTACAACACAGAGAGCTTTCTGAGTTCATTACAAGTTAGAACGGCATGATGCTGTTCTGAATTTAAAAAAAAATCAATACAGCTATAGGTTGCAAACTTCAGGTTCAGCACTTTGAAGAAAACCACGTGGGAGGCCTCGAAACGCTCGAACGTTCTGATAATCCTGGTAGAACATTACATTTCCGAACGATTAGTGGCTGCAATTGGATGCAATTCTATTAATATTTTTTTTATTATCGATTTTTAGACGATTATTTAAGTTCGACTGAGATCACTATTGTTTTACAGTTTAACTCGATTGCCTTTACACTTCCAATATCTTGAATTAAAAAACACTTTACAATAAGTTAAAACACACAAAAAAAAAACTTTCCAAGTAGGTAGAAGAGTAACTTAGCTTGCCTTTGATAACCTTTATTTGTTGCGCATTTATTTTTATTATATTTTATTTATTTATTTTTTTCACCCTGTTTTTACTTTCTTAGCTAATCTGGAAAAATCACCGATACTTTTTTTTCGCATTTATTCACTATAATAAATTTGCAAGGCAAAAAGTGTCTTTTTTTTTTTTTAATCGCTTACCAGACGACAATTAAAAAGGAAATTGATTAAAGTAACCTATTCGTGGTGTGTTTTAGTAAGCTAATCATCAACCAGTTTCCCGTTGCTGCCGTTCAACACGGACTCCATTGTCCCAACAAACGGTCAATCGAAGTTTGTTAACCAGCCAAGGTCGCAAATAATTACGCTATAATTGCATAAAACAATGCTGATTATGTCCGCGTTCTTTGGGGTTTTTTTTTCTTTTGTATTTTTCCCGGGACCATCATTTTAACGTTACGTGTCCGGCAATGGCTTAAAATACCTGTAATTTGAATCCATTTGCCTCCCACCCAGTGGCCAAGCCGTCTAACGTGGACACTTTCTGATACGTTCCTATCGGTCTACTTATAGACTTCTAGTGCCGTTACACATATCCAATTAACTCCATCTGCAATAGCAAATAACTACAAATAAATAAATCCAATCTGATCAAAATCCATTACATAATTTTTATTGTAGTCAATATCTAAAATTTAAGAACTAGACCCTCCGCCATTTTACCGCTCCAGAAGGTATCTAACCCTCAACACAATCCTCAACCTGTATAAGAACCAGATACGTCCTAAAGTGGAGTACTGTTGCCATATCTGGGCGGGGATGCTCAGAGCATCCTATCCTGCCTTGACAAAGTTCAAACCGGCTTCGAAATCTAGTAGGTGATGCCCTTTCTTCTTCCTTGCTACCTCTTTCCTACAAAGGAGACGTTGCGAGCCTGTCTCTGCTCTATCGTTATTTTCGTGGCAAGTGCTTGTTTGATCCTCAATCTGTGCTTCTCCCTTTCTTAAAATTTTACAAAAAAACACTCTTCTAGTTACAACCACTATCAACATTTTCCTCCACTCCCTATCTGTGCCAACATCTAAACGCAAATTCTATAAATAAAGCATTTTTCCTACAACTGTCCGCATTTTGAACTCTGTTCCGTTGGCCTGCTTTCCAGCTGACTACTATATGGCCGTCTTCAAGTCCAATATAAACAAGTTCTTGTTGAGCCGCCCCCTAAATAATCCATATCTTGGGCATTTTCACCACTATTAATATAATGTTGTCTCACTCATTAACCCTTATCCTCGAGTAGATTTCGGGCCTTGATAAGTGTTGACGCCCATGTAAAAAACAAGAAGAAAAAAACGCCTAGACAAACGCATACCTTACAGTATTATTGAAATAAATAAGTTAAAATTAAAACGAATTTCTTTTTTACAAATGTCAAGTTCGACCGCAGACTCCGCAATATTATTAGTCTGAATAAATTAAAAGCAATTTTGTTGCTTATGTTTTTGGCTCGTGTTTACTTATTTGTTTCGACTATCTTATTTTGTTTTTCATTAATATTTCTATTTATCTTATTAAATTGTTTGTAACACCAATACGGAGTTAAAGTAAATACTTTTTTTTTAATTTAACGGCAATAAAAAAAGTAAATTGTTTTAGAGCAAGGGTCTCCAAAATTTTCGAACCCGAGCGGGGTGCATATTGGGTCACAATAAAAATTAAAAATTAAAAAAATGACCTGGACGTGTTTTATACGATTTTGCTCATCAGCTTTGCCTTTTTAGTGAAAATGGTTCTTCCAGCGTTTGAACTCG
>NW_027633612.1:0-7500 GCF_053919585.1 Euprymna scolopes | reverse complement strand
AAAAAAAAAAAAAAAAGCAAAAAAGAAAACATTCTCGGTGTTAAAATTTGGCCCAACTCTTCTTTAAAAGACGGTTATAAAACGTCATTTGGGGTTATCAGTTATGCTCCAGTCAATTTTCTAAACTTGTTTATCTCCAAACGAAGTACACTTGCACGTAAAAAAAAGTTACTATTTGTGACTACTGTGTTTAAAATAAAAAATTAAAAAAAATTTAACTCAGGTTTGTGTTATTAAGTTGGTGCAAAAACAATATCGTTTTCTCACACATGTTGCTTTTATAGATAGCTGGCCTGGTTGTCCGGCGTTGCCCGGGTGTTTGGAGGTGTGTGTTGGACAAAAAAAAAAATGGTAGTAGGCTGGCAGGCTCGAATCCGTGCCGCGAAAGAGGAAAAGAACGTGAAAAAAAAAAAAAAAAAAAAAAAAACGTGACGTCTTTGCGGAAGTGGCGAAGATTTAAATTAAGGCCAGTCAATCGAAAAGAGGGGATGACTTTCGAAAATATCGTCGAAAAAAAGCGACACTTCCCTGTAGAAAATTACCCAGTTGAGGGTGAAGGAATTAATGTTTTTAGCCAATTTTTCGATATTTGTCGTCCGAAGGGTCGAGCTTCAAAACGATACCGATCTCGTGAAAATCTGTTGCCTTTGTCGAAAGTTTTAGGCATACATACATACATACATACATACATACATACATTTAAGCAGACAGGTGACATTTATCGTATAGATTTCTGAATTAATTCATTGATATACATAGCCATGTTATATATCATTTTGAAGCGCCTTTTTCGCTCTATCGAATCGTGTTATTTGTTACCGTTCTCAATCTCTTCATTCATTTTTGCAGGCTTTTCGACAGCATGGACAAAATTCAAATCCGCACGATTTTCTTGTTCCAGTTCAAACTAGGCCGAAAAGCTGCCGAGAAAGCTCGTCATATCAATAATGCTTTTGGCCCAGAAACCACTAATAAACGTGTGGTACAATTCTCCTCCATGACAACGCTCGCCAGCATGTTGCTTAATTGACCCCGCAGAAGCTGAACGAATTGGGCTACGAGACTCTGCCTGATCCACCATATTCACCGGACCTCTCGCTCACTGATTATCACTTTTTCAAGCATCGCGACAACTTCCTGCATGAAAAAGGCTTCAAAACCGAGATGATGCCAAATCGGCCTTCAATAACTTCATCGCTTCCAGAACTCTGCATTTTTGTGCTATTGGGATAAATAAACTTGTTTCTCGTTGACAGAAATGTATTGATTCTAATGGTTCTTATTTCAATTAATAAAGTTTATTATGAAAGGAGTTGTGGTATTTTGAAGCTGAACGTCAAAAAATGGCATTATTTTTGCGTCAACTTAATATTATAAGTTTCTTATATTTATTATAAAAAGCTTTCTAAAATAACACGCATTAAAAAAAAAACACGCATTTATTTTCGATTCGGTTTGGAAATTTCATTCCTGTGCCCTTGCTATGCACTCTCCTCATGTCCAAACTGAAAACCAAAAAAGTGACTCTACAGGAGACCATGCAGGCGATGATCGATATGTCTGTTCATATTGCGTTTAAACTTCTGCATGCTAGTACATTCAACAAAGTAAGAAGCAGGGAATTTCAAAGTCTAGCAGTTCGAGGAAAGAAACTATTAGAGTAGAAAGCTTTCCAGCATCTAGGAATCTCTACAATGATGGGGTGGGAATTTGCTGCATACACAGACTCTATAATTAATATGAATATACATTGTACCATGCAAATTTATATAGTGCCAATCAAAATAAACATGTCTACTCAAACTTTGTTTCTGGAGGTGAAGGTTGCTAAGTAGTTAACGACATGGATGGACTGTAACCCTGGGCGTGCCAAGTTCGAATCCAGTTCGTTCCACAGAAACACTTTCATCAAATCCACACCTGAGTTTGTGTCTAATATCCAGTAGAAGATGTAAATAAATATTCAAATTAAATGTGCGTTCCTTTTTGTTCGAGGTGGTTTGGTAGGCCAACTTTGTCGACATTGCTTGGCAATATAACGGATCTCTTCGAACGAACGTAAATATTAATTTATGAATTGCAGTAATAAAAAAAGTCGATAAAAAATGGAAAAGAAAACATATTTTCATAATAATAGAAAATATACATCAATTAAATGAAATTTATCTATTGTAAACAACCGCATAAAAAAACCACTGAAAAAAAAAAAACGAAAAAAGTAAAAGAAAAATATTATCCCATAGACAATGGCGACTGGTTATCACTGAACTGTATGAGCTACCCGGTCTATCGAATGTTCTCTACCACACCTTGGACGGAGAACACCCTCTTCTCTCCGCTCAATTATCCCCCACCTCCACCGGCGCCGATGACTTCAAACAATGAATCACAGAAGTGAAAAAAAAAAACATGGAAACGTGAGAGGTGTGACACACATAACACAAAGAAATTCATATTCAATGAAGCGATAAAAAAATGTCCAGCTACCAGGAAAGAAAAATGTGACATATACACCACTAGTCAAAAATAGTTATCCACATTCAGAAAAGTTGATTTGTCATCTTAAATATGTTATTTTTCATGAAACAAATTAACCTATCAGCGCCTATGGTTCCGTTTATAGGACCAGAAGGATAATTAACCATGTTTAAGATCAGTATTTTTTGTAATCATGAAGATTATAGTGTTATTTTTTTTTAAATATTTGATAATATTTTTTTATATATTTGATAATATTTTTTAATATATGTGATATGTTATAGTGTTATTTTCTTTAATATATTTGATAATATTTTTTTAATATATTTGATAATATTTTTTTAATATATTTGATAATCCAGGTTGTCCTCGACGGTCGTACATCTAAACAATATGATATAAATGCGGGGGTGCCCCAGGGTTCTATCCTTGGACCTCTATTGTTCCTGATATTCATAAATGACCTCTCCGACAAAATTGCCTCTGAGATGGGTATATATGCTGATGACACAACACTCTATGGCAGGCACGACAGGAAGACGAATGAACACATTTCTAAAGAACTGGCAGAAACACTCGAGGAAGACCTCCAATCTGTAGTGGAATGGGGACAAAAGTGGTTGGTCGCGTTCAATGCTGCCAAGACTAAACTAGTTTCATTCAATAATTACAAGAAACCCTCTCTACCACCCACAGCAATGGCCAACGACTCTTTATCTGAGAGTCCATCTTTCTAACTCCTTGGCCTAACGTTCACAGGAAACATGAGTTGGAACAATTACATTGAAGGCATTGCCAGGGCCGCTGCAAGAAAGGTGGACTCTCTCTACCGTGCTAGAAAACTACTAACACCCGAAAGTATCCTGTACCTCTATAAGGCCACCATTCGCCCATGTATGGAGTATTGCTGCCACATCTGGGCTGGTGCATCTGCTACTAGTCTCTCGCTCCTTGACAAGGTTCAAAAGAGAGTCGCAAACCTAATAGGCCCTGAACTGGCATCTAAGCTTAAGCCTTTGTCCCATCGACGAAATGTTGCATCCCTCTGCCTTTTCTACAAGTATTTTAGTGGTGAATGCTCTTACGAACTGCAATCACTTGTGCCCCCACGACGTGAGCACCCTCGACAAACCCGACAGGCTGCTAAATCCCACCCCCACACTGTAGAGATCCCTAGATGTAAAAGATCTTTTTACTCCAATAGTTTCTTCCCCAGAACCGCTAGACTCTGGAATTCCATTCCAGGTCCCTGCTTCCCCAAGAGTACTGACGTACAGAAGTTCAAGTGTAACGTGAACCGACATCTTGCTGCCCAAATCCCTACATAGTACCCCAGTAGTTGTTGCTCCTGATAGTAGCCCCCTACACCAAAGTGGCAATTTGCCTTGTTTGGGGTGAAAATGTAATTTAAAAAAAAACAAAAAAATATATATATATATATATATATATATATATATATATATATATATATATATATATATATATATTGATATATGTGATATGTTATAGTGTTATTTTCTTTTATATATTTGATAATATTTTTTTAATATATTTGATATTTTTTAAATATATTTGATAATATTTTTTAATATATTTGATAATATTTTTTAATAAATGTGATATGTTATAGTGTTATTTTTTTAAAATATATTTGATAATATATTTTTAATATATTTGATAATATTTTTTTAATATATGTGATATGTTATAGTTTTATTTTTTAAATATATTTGATAATATTTTTTAATATATTTGATAATATTTTTTTAATATATGTGATATGTTATAGTGTTATTTTTTAAATATATTTGATAATATTTTTTAATATATTTGATAATATTTTTTTAATATATGTGATATGTTATAGTGTTATTTTCTTTAATATATTTTATAATATTGTTTTTAATATATTTGATAATATTTTTTAATATATTTGATAATATTTTTTAATATATGTGATATGTTATAGTGTTATTTTTTTTTAATATATTTGATAATATATTTTTAATATATTTGATAATATTTTTTAATATATTTGATAATATTTTTTTAATATATGTGATATATTATAGTGTTATTTTTTAAATATATTTGATAAATATTTTTTAATATATTTGATAATATTTTTTTAATATATGTGATATGTTATAGTGTTATTTTTAAATATATTTGATAATATTTTTTAATATATGTGATATGTTATAGTGTTATTTTTTTTTAATATATTTGATAATATTGTTTTTAATATATTTGATAATATTTTTAATATATTTGATAATATTTTTAATATATGTGATATGTTATAGTGTTATTTTCTTTAATATATTTGATAATATTGTTTTTAATATATTTGATAATATTTTTTTAATATATGTGATATATTATAGTGTTATTTTTTAAATATATTTGATAATATTTTTTAATATATGTGATATGTTATAGTGTTATTTTTAATATATGTGATATATTATAGCGTTATTTTTAATATATGTGATATATTATAGTGTTATTTTTATATATGTGATATATTATAGTGCTTTTTTATATTTGATAGTATTTTTTAAATATATTTGATAATATTTTTTAATATGTGATATATAACAGTATTATTTTTATATATGCAATATATTATAGTGTTTTTTATTTATGTGATATATTATAGTGTTATTTTTTTATATATGTGATATATTATAGTGTTATTTTATTGATATATATATATATATATATATATATATATATATATATATATGATATAGTGTTATTTTTTTAATATATGTGACATATTATTGTGTTATTTTTATATATGATATATTAAAGTGTTATTTTTTAATATATGTAATATAGTATAGTGTTATTTTTTAATATATGAGATATATTATAGTGTTATTTTTATGTATGATATATTATAGTGTAATTTGTTGATATATTTGATATATTATAATGTTATTTTTTTATATGTATGTGGGAATTTATAGTGTTATTTTTTAATAAACGTGATATATTATAGTGTGATTTTTTAAAAATATATGAGATATATGACGGGGTTCTGTAACGTAGTCGTTACATGCCCACCATCAGGCCCCACACGTTGTATGCAAACAGTCGAAAGGAAACAAAGAACGAAAAACTTCGACTTTTATTTACAGATACTTTCCAGAACAACGTCTTGTCTCTAGTTCAAAAGTCTTCTCGTACTCTAATATGCTAAACAAGACTTTGATTTGTCGACCACACGTTACTCTGCCTTTGTCTGACTATGTTTAGCATACGTCTCCTGTGATCGCAGCCCAGCTTTGTAACACGTTTATCTGTCTTTGTCTCTCTCTAACCGCAAGGATCCACGTTTTTCTTTTTTATAATTTTTTCTTTCCTCCTTCCTCAGCGTGACGTCACCTCGCACACGGCTCGGTCATTTGCATACAGCTGCTTCTGCTGCCATACGCGCGTCCGCACTATGTTACATTTCCAAAAACTTAATGGTTCCTATTTTTATTCCGCCCGAATAGACCAAGGAGAACTGCAAATTAAATTATAATGATTGGATAAATGTATTTATGAGCTGAGATTTTCATTTCTCTGTTACAGATAGTGACGGTTTGAGACTCTCTGAGAAAGCAACCCCTATCATGGATGTACGTCAGAAGCAGAGATGCATCATTGGATTCTTGGCAAAAGTGCATTGAGAATGCTGGTGACTATGTAGTAAAAGAAATTATGACTCACAAAAAGTGCCTCGTTTTAATGGCACCACTCCCATCTTCATAGCTCTTCAACATTTTGGAGTTAAAAATTGAGGTATTATTTTTGGAGCGACCATTGTATTAGCAACATTGCTACTTGAATTTTTAGTATAAAAATTTAGAGTGGAAGGATACAATCAGTTTCATCTATTATTCAGCCAAAACATGTATATATACATATAATAAATTTGAAGGTGTGTGTGTGTGTGTGTGTGTGTGTGTGTGTGTGTGTGTGTGTGTGTGTGTGTGTGTGGTCACAAATAGGCTCCTATATGGTTGACTATTATAGAAAACTGATCACATATTATGATAGAAGATGTATCGAGACACAGGAATGGGTATGTTTGATCTGGCAGAAAGGTGGTTAATTAAAATTGTGGGATCTGCGTTCGCGCCTGGTCCACAAAGTATGGAAATAAAAAATTTTAAATTAAAAAAAAAAACGTTTACAAGTGTTTTTGATATAGATGTACATAAGAATACTTTGATAAGTATGTTTTAATTTAAATAGGGATGGTATAATAAAATTGTGGGATCTTCGTTCGCGCCTGGCCTCCATAGAATGGAAATAGGCACAAACTTTAATAAAGACTTTTCATATCTATCTGCGTAAGTATACTTTGATAATTATGTTTCAGTTTGAAGAAATATGGTATAATAAAATTATGGGGTGTTCATTCGCACCTGACCTCCATAGAATGGAAATATGTCACAAAGTTTAACAAGGTTTTTTAATACAGATCCACAGAATATTGTGATAAGTGCTTCAGTGTGAACAGGTATGGTATAATAAATTATGGGGTTTATCTATTTTATTTTTATTTTCATCATATTTTGTTTTTGTTTTGATACCCTCAAATTCAACCTAAATTTACAACCCTTCCTTTTCATAACCTATCATACTGTCATGAATCAGAGTCCATATATATATATATATATATATATATATATATATATATATATATATATATATATATATATATATATGTATGTATGTATGTATGTATGTATGTATGTATGTATATATTACTAGATTTCTAAGGTTGGAGACGCTAATAACCGTATTATCGTTAAGAAATCAGCAAAAAATCGATATATATATATATATATATATATATATATATGTATATATATATATAATTACTTCCACAGCCAAACCCCGTCGCAGGTCACAAGAGCCAAGAAAGCCAATAAACCGGAAGTCCAAGACTCGAGTTTCGCCCTTATTTGAACTCATCAGTTAGACACATCTGGACTCGGGATTTGAAAATCGAGCCGGATG
>NW_027633611.1:0-36750 GCF_053919585.1 Euprymna scolopes | reverse complement strand
GGCCAAGTAAGCGTCTGACCGGCTTTGGGTAAGATTGAAACCGCTATCTTCAGACAATTCCCTACCTGGAACCGTAGAGATTCAACATCTCTATCTACTACGCTACGGAACCTGAACTTTAAATATGAGGATAATAGTCCGCAATAAATAACAATTAATAAATAATACGAATCTCAATAATGAATTCTTATTAAATAACATATATACCATTCAGTACGGACCCGATTATGGAAGATCAGATAATAAACGTGAATTTATAAGACCAAAAAATCAACCTAGATCACTCTTCGGGGCCCGTGGCACAGTGGATAGAGACTTTGAATCTTTACGGTTCCAGGTGAGAAGTTTCTGAAGATAGCGGTTTCAATCCATCCAAAGGCCGGTCAGAGGGTTACTTTGCCAAAAACGTGGTGAGATGACAATAACTATGGATGAAAGTAAATGCTGAGAATGCAGTTAGGAGATTCGGAGTTCCTATCCCATCGCGGTTTCCACCTGACGAAGGCTAGAGGGATAGTTGGTCGAAACGTCGGGAAAGAACACCTAATGAATAAATGTTACAGCAACTATAATTATTTGTAATCAGAAATGATTACAAATTGGTTGTAACTATGCCTTAGTGTATTGTGTGAATTATGCATCCATAAAAAAGTCCATTTATAAATATAGATACAATTGCCGGCATGAATTCACACGAAAAGTATAGCATCTACCATTTACATTTTCATAGAGTTTGATTCGCTGTTTATTAGAAAAAGCAAGGCCCCCCTACGTTACCAAGAAGTTAAGGAAAATAATTAAATAAGTCACAGTGATATATTTACACTACCATCGACATCGACTAATTTGCAATAAGGTTGATTATTTTCTCATAATACCCTCCAGGGGGGCCTGAAGCAAGCTTAATACGCCTCGTTGTGGAATAATTCACAATTAACTGTAGCGTATGTTACACTGTGGTGAACTTATTTTTGACTTTACAAAAGTATGTTTATATAATAGATATAATTAAATTTAAGATCCAAAGGCTTATGTCTTGGTTCAATTGTGTTTTAAAAATATATTTTGAACGCCCCTTTTTTGTCTTATTAAAGTGATTACTGTTAATTTTATGCGATGTACTACTCTCCTGCTTTTCGGGTGGTAATATTATTCAATTGCACTTTTAATGTAATGTATTATCAGAGAAATAAATTCGGTCAAAATCAGAAGCTTTAGTTTTTGGACAGTTGTTGTTCCTGATTATTAAATTATCGATACGGTCTTCATAGATTCCGATACGAAACCTATTTAAGACAACTCCTAAGCACAAACTTTACATCTGGGTTAAAGTCATAAATATCAAGCCAGCCGTTTGGGATTTTATAGGGTACTAACTCACACACATACAAACAGACACAGACTCACATACATACACACATACCTACCTAAATTGCTTGAAATATATAAGAAGGGGTGTTCCTAAATTCCCATCGAGATAAAGTTACCCGATAAATTAAAACTGACAAAGAATATGTCTACTCTTATTCTCACTCAGTTAGTGGGATTCTGTGGTGAAGGATTTAAATGTTTATATATGTGCTCTCCATTAAAATATAAGATTCGATTTGACATATAAATGAATTACCTCATGTCATATGAACCCATCGTTTACTCTAACAATATGATGAAATTACAATTTCTCACAGTAAATAACATAATAAACCAAACGTAATAATTAATAAACATAATACATAATGAAAATATTTAACAATATAATTCAATATTATAATGAAATAATTATAATTGAAATTATTATTAAATAAAATGAAATATTTAATATTATGCAAAAATAAATATTTATAATATATAAATAAAAATAATATATAAATATCCTAAATAAAAACTTACTTTAATGTTAGATAATAAAAATAGCCATATAATCGTTTCAAGAGACATTTATAATATAGCTGAAATCAGGTATTCTATTTTAGTTAGTTCCGGAAGGTTCCAAAATCCTGTGTGCTATATTATTTATTCCGGAACTTTATCCGGCGATTACTATAAATAGGCGTATATGCGTTTGTAAAACCAGTTATTGATTGGTACACCAAATGAAAGGGACGAATGTTACTCCTACCACTAACAAGAACCGAAAGAAACCTTAGCTGTAAATAAGTATACTAAACGCCAAGCCAAAAATAAACAGCTTCAAACAAACCACAACGGACAACATATTGTTAAATATAGATTTTCCTGATTTTTCATATGGACCATAGTAAATATATATGGGAATCTAATTTAAATATGTTTACTTGTGGTAATCGCTAAAACAAATACATTTTATTTATCCTGGATTATTTTGTAATTCTAAAATTGTTTTCGTTACTTTATTTTATTTACAATGAATTTATTTCCTTATTTTAGAAACAGTCTCTGTTTTATTCTCACCCTTTCTTATTGATAATATATTTATTTTGCAGCAAATTCGTCTAGACACACAAAAACGTAACACCTGCAAATAGAGTACAATCTCTATATTTATTTCATCGGTATATTTGTTGACAGGGAGGTTGTGCTTCCTGCATACAAATTTAAAACTCTTCGATTATGTTTAGGTTTTCTTTTTCGCATTTTGACTTTATCTGTATTGTGAGAACTAATAAGTAAACGATCCAAAAGAAAGAATACATAGTATGGTTTTAGAAAAAGGCCTGGTCACATTTACTATTATATATTCTTTTTTTTATCTGCGATGAGTAATTTATATATACATATTTATTTATTTGTTCTTGGACTATTATTTTTATGTTCAGAGTTGAGGATAACAGTCCGCAAAAAACAAAAACAAAAATAATTTTAAAATTGTCCGTCAGCATCGGGAACCCGATTGGGTTCATTAACAATTAGTGTTTGGCCATAAGTACAAAAAAGAACATATCACAAACATACGTTCATCATCTACTACAACTCTACTTTCAACCGAGTCGTTGTTTGTTTCGTTCACCACACTCTTTTCTTCTACCTCTTCTTTTACACACGTCCGTTCACTTTAGTGACTAAAAATCGTCTGTCCTACCGCTTTCCTTTCCTCGTTATTTCTGGAATCAGGGTACGAGATTCTCCGAGATTCCCCGAGATTCCACGATACTTTTTTCCAAATAAACGCATGCGGGTGCCATCTTGATTCTCAATTTGTGCTTTGCATGCACAAACGCGCAGCCACTTTAACGGTAAGCCACTTCTTTCTCCACACTCCATCCTGATCTCATGATCACAGAGACGGCAGGGGGGTGGCGATCTCCGCCGTCGGGTGCTTCTGCGAAGGGGGACAGTGCTGCTCTCGTCTTCGCGTGCGCTCTCATCCACCGCCTGATAGTCGGAGAAGGCTTCATCTCTGTGGAGGCTACTGATATCAGAGTCACTGCTTGATTAGGATGGTGCAAACCAAAGAGATGATCCACTCGTCTCAGAGTCAGAGTCACTCTCATTGTCCACTGGAGGTGGTACATGTGTCGCCGGCCGTAGGTCCCTAACGTGAAGGGTTACGCTATCAATCTGGACACACTGCTGACTCACCACATCGGTCACTGTGCCCCGTTTATACTTGTCAGTACATCGTTTTCTGGCGACTTCACCCAGACAGCATCCCCTTTGGCATATTGATTCCGTTCTATCTCAGTGGACACAGTTGTATCGGAGTGGATTCCTTTTTCTCGGACACGGTACTGATAGATTGCGTTTGCAGGCGCCGTTCCTGGAGATACGCCATCTTTTGGCATGAGATTATACCAGTAGACAGCTTCTACGATGGTGCACTGCTTCCTGACTGCAATTGTTTTGATGCTGCGATGGCTTCTCTCAGCTATACCATTGCCAAAAGGCACATAAGCGTATGTAAGCCGCAGCTGCACACCCCATTCTTGTAAGAACTGCCTCATCTTATGGCTGCAAAAGGCTGGGTCGTTGTCCGTCAGCACTTCGTCGGGCGCACCTCTTTCACAGAACACGGATGACAGCTGGCGAATAATGTTGCAAGAGTCCTGGCGCCCGAGGTGTCTCCAGACTGCGAAACGTATAGGTCCACAATCGATGAGGGTAAGGAAGTGGTTGTTAGCGTAGTGTGTGATGTCCATGCCCACTCTCTGCCACTTACCACTCACTCCCAACTCCCCTTTTTCCATCGTGCTGGAGCTAGGTTGATGGATTGGCAGGCCTCGCAACTTTCCACCACTCTTCGGATATCTTTTTTTTCTACTCCTGGATCAATCATCTTGACAAAGTATAGTGTCCGCCTGATGCCAGGATATCCACACTGTCGATGAATGTCCATGCATCCACATTATACACAACTGCTGCACATGCGTTTTGCAGATTATCAGAATCTCTCCGAGCACCAGCCAGAAACCATCGTTGAGGGACTCTTGTAAGAGCATCTGCTCTGTTGAGCGCAGACCTGATCTACACCACGTCCAGTCAGGTCGTACTCTGTGATTGTGTCGACCAAGGTAGCAAGCCGTCTTCGAATTAACATCTCATTCAATGCTCGTGTCGTCAGTCGTGCTCTTCCACTTAATGCATCGGTTATCCACCGATGAGTGCATGCCGAGTCAGTCATGATATGTAGAACCTTGGCTTGCCATTGAAGCGCCAAGTTAACACCCTTCAATGTGGCATCAAGTTCGGCCAGGTACATGTGCCTCGAATTATTCGCTGGCCGAAGCCAACAGGCATCTTCAATAATGGAATCATTAACGGCCAGGGCAACTCCAAGGGCCAGTGAACTAGCATCCACCCAGACCGTGAACTCATTCCAGCTGACGCACCACTTTCCCTGAACGGGGTCATCATTGATCACCCTGGACACACTCTCTGTCAGCATGCTCCTTAGGGTTACATCATGTACTGCATCGTCCCATCCCGACGACACGGCTGTTGCACGTCTTTTTATGGCCGCCACGGCCACACTTAGCTAGCCGCACACAGGGAAATGACCTACCATCTTTCCACAAAGCGAAAGCACTGTTCGTCAAGTGATGTCTGATGGGACCTTGGGGACGCGACTTCCTCTTCTCCAGCAAAGTCCCTCCTTGCTATTGCGCACGTGCAGACCGAGAACTTTTGCTCCATCGCACAGACGCTCTGGTTCCTTACATGTCAGTGCAAAGCTCTGCAAGTGCATTCTAACCGATTGCGCTGACATGGGGCTCTCATTGACGAATATATCATCGATATATGAGGATGTTGCCTGTTGCACTGCCTCATCTTGCTGCCGGATAGCATGCATGATTGCTGTCATAATGCCTGGTGCACCATTTAGACCGAACCCTAGCCTGGTTCACAATATCGGGTTCCTTCAATTTCCACAGTCTAAAATAGCCACAATTTCTTCTCAATGCGTATTTGCAGATAGATCCTGCGTAGGCCCAGAGTTGCCGCGTTCGATCCCTGCTATCGCCACTCCCTATATTTGAGTGCACACCCATCAACCCTTGCCGTATATGGCTCGACATGCTCATTAAGCTCACGGTAGTCTAGGACGGGCCGGACCTTTTGTTTTGTCTCTTTTACGACGACTATCAAGGACTTCAGCCCTCGCGGGGGGCCAAACTCATTTTCTGGGTATGGAAGAAGCCAGCCATTGTGGATCGACGTTTGCAGTTCTTCTTCATACTGTTCCCTTAGCCACATGGGTGGGGGATATTCCGATAACCGGTTCCGCAAGGATATTGGTGGCTGATCGTTTGACCACTTCCAAGACGCAGTTTATGCATTGGTGTTTCTATCATACTCTGCATGAAAGTCAGGCTCGTCGAGAGTTATGGCAGCACAAAAATGTTCCTCACATCGGGAGAACTGTACCTTGCCGGTTCTGTCCACAGTAATTCTAACTAGTTGTGTAATTTGGGAAAAGTATTATTTATTGATTTATGTACTGCGGTATTTTACCATCACCATTTCTTACTTGTTTCACGACGCTTCGGCTAACTATTCCACTGGCCGTCGTCAGGTGGTAACCGCGACGGGATAAAAACTCTGAATCTCCGTACTGCATCCACTGCAATTACTGCCATCCTTGTGAATGCAGTTAGAACATTTGGATTTCCTATCCCGTTGGCTGAAACAAGGTGAAACAACTAAAGAAAGATAAAGGTAATAGTCCGCAATAAATAAAATTAGCATCCATATATATATATATATATATATATATATATATATATATATATATATATATATATATATATATATATATACAGGTGTGTGTGTGTTTTCAGTGTAAAAAATAATTTGTATAACTGAATATAATTGTGGTTTATTTTACTACAGTCCTTGTTCTCAGACATCAATGGGGCCACTATCTCAGGCTACGACTTGAACGCTGTATGAGATACATAGATATTCGAATGCTCTATTAAAGCTATTTATCTTTCAAACACCGAGTAAATAAATATATTTAGAAGATATTGAGTTAGTAAAGAAATTTAGAACACAATTTTCTACTCCCCAATTATCCATTTTCATAAGTTGTGGTATAACTTTCGTTTTAATCCCTTAGTCTTACTGGATTCCAGGACAGGAATTTATCTTGTCTCGTGGAGTATCCAGCTTCGTGTTATTAATTGCGGTAACATCACTTGGAGAAGATGCAATATTCCTCGTAAAAGCTAATGTAAGTTAGCCATAGTTAGCAGACCTTATTCGGGCAGCAAATACTGTGGGGTTTTGATTATTTGGTCAGGGTTTACTTCTAGGGAAAACTATCCTCATGCAAGTTTGTTCTGACAAACCCGAGTACAGTGAGGCCTTAGACACTCGAGGATAGTAGGGATTCATGTGTTCTTTCATGTTATGATTAATATAAATCTATCTGCACAGGTTGTTTTACATGTAAATTAATTTGTGAACAAACAAACAAACAAACAGAAACACGATTTAGTATATTAGATGTGTATCTACTTACTCTAGGAGGAAGACCCGATGTTATCCGGGATTGGATGATGCTTACTAAATTTTTCACACACCATTTTTTAATTTTCATCAAAATCAGTGGAATTTAATATTTTTCAATCAAATTACTTGATTTCCTGCTCTAGAAAGATCCTGTCGAGTTGCACCAAGATTAAGCAACACATGTTTACCCGTTGGACACTGAGACACCCATATTGGTTTTCTATGTATGTACTTCCGGCTGGTGTGGCAATAAAGCTTCTCATAAACAGTTGTGACTTCAGGATGTTTAAAGTGTAAACTTTGGTCAAAATCACCTGTTTTTCTTGCATCGCCTTATTCAATTATCGATTACCCTTACTTATAGGAGACATTCAAATAGGAAATTTATCTAAGTACACTACCAGATACATAAAACACATTCTTGTGAAATTTCATTAAAATCGACTAAGTTGTTTTGGCGTGCATACGTGACAAACCCGCAGACACACTGACAAAGTTCCTTTTATATTATAGTAGATATATATTTTAAGATATTTCTCATTTTTCAAGTTTAACAATGCATGGTTAAGCAAATATCTAAACACATGCACACCTATACATGTATATGCCTCCGTGAAGTCTCAAAAGAAAAAGGATACCCCAAGATAAGCGAAGCTGGGCGTGAAATTGTAAGGCTAGGGTTGCGATATCACCAACCGCACCTCTCCTGAATCGGCACTGTTTTATTCCAGTTGCAAGAAGTTCAGGATGACTGAAAACAATGCCGAGATAAGCTGATGGCACATACAACACCTGGAAATCCTAAATGATCACCCATTTAATACTGCCCAGGTTCAATGTTGCTTAACTTCAGTGATCCAGCGATAACCGGTATGTCGAAGTGATTATGTCATATACAGATAACCATATAGTTACACGCAAACACGCACTGGTATATATATATATATATATATATATATATATATATATATATATATATATATATATATATATATATATACATATATATATATATATATATATATATTCTTTTGTTAGAGAATTAAATTATATGACATTGAATTGTATTCTTATTTACTAAATAGTCCATTTTTATTCCAATTTATATTTGCTTATTCATCCCCCCTTGTTTCGAATTGGTTTTCATTTTACTTGCCAACAAAAATCTTTCGACATCCTTGCTTTCACGCCAAATTTTAATCGATTTTTGCGGAAATTCCTGTTCAGAATATCTTACGATAAGTAGCGTAATCTTTGCCAAGCTTCCAGATAATTTTTAAAAAAAAATATTTTTTGCTTTATTACATAGGATTTTATCTAATTTTTCTTGATCGTCTTATTTTCATAGCTTTCAGTCTTTTTCAGTTATAACAAAATAAATTTAACAGTTGGTGCCCGCAAGATTTTACTTATTTCCAACTACCTCCTCGCGCTAGCTTCCTTATATCAGTACAATGTGTGTGTGTATATATATATATATATATATATATATATATATATATATATATATATATATATATACAGACTGAAATTCATAAACAGTTTGATGAACGATTTTATTTCAATTTATGTATTACTCATTTAGCAGTATTGTCGACTACTTATATATTGAATCCATGCGTTATTGCATTTTTAACTAGCACTTTCTACTTAAATGCCAGTTGTCTTCATCTTGTTCTTAGTTCACTGAGTTTAAAATACGTGTGTGCATTTATAGAAAACCACATTTTGGCAGATATGATTCAGGCGTATCCAATTGGATGAACATACAATATTAAAACAGGTGCATTAAAATTACAATATCATATTATCTACCATGTATAATGTATAATTTTTCCCGCCTACTTAGCGTTAATTACGTACGTAGACACTTTTATATATTACAACTGTATTCGTAATTAATACAATAAATCGTTCGAAGTTTCGTTTGTATATAAGTCACCGCACCAATGATTAGTTTTACGTTTATATCATTATGTAAGATTAAAACGATATTTTTTATAAATTCTTAATGTGGGCAACCAGTTTATTTTGGGTGTTGTCTCATTGAACTGGAGCCGAACATTTGGAGATTTAGGCTTCTTGAAATCTGTTTGTTGTGTAGCTGATGTAACTGTTTTTATTGAGCTGTTGGATGGTTATTCTTCCAAAGAACAGTTGAATTGATAGATTAAGTTTATTTTTGTTTTTTTTTGTTTTTGTTTTTTTTGCTATAGGGTTGTTACATAGATTTGCGTTAATAATTATAACAGCTGAGAAGATTTTTTTTATCATTTATTGTAAACAAATAGGGGTACGGAGGGTAGTTTGGGACATATAAAAAAAGGAGAATAATGTACAACCATTGCTAGGATTACATATATAAGGGCATATGAGTGAGTAAAAAGAGTATTACGCGGCTATTATTTAAAAATATATATTTGTGATTTACGTAAGCAATAATCATGCCTTAAATAATTTTCAATACAAACCTCAGTAAAAATAACCGCAAATAAGAAAGAACCCTAAATAATATATATATATATATATATATATATATATATATATATATATATATATATATATATATATATATATATGTATATATATATATATATATATATATATATATATATGTATTATTTTTAATTCAATTAAACGCATGTACAATAACACATTAAAATATAAAGTTCAAAACAAAAAAAAATATGTAAACAATCGGTTTTCGGGGAATATGTTAATTGGGTAGATTGTGTGATTATTATTCGTTTGATATGTTTTTAAGTTTAAATTGTATTCATGTGTCGACGAGAAAATTTGGGACCTGTGTGTTTATTAAGATTGGTTAAATGTCTTTAGTTTATGAATGTTGATTAATGTGCAATTGTTTACAACTTGTTTTACAAACTAAAATAATATATACTAGTTATCTTTTCAAAGCTTAAGCGCCAAATAAAGATCCGAAATATCGAATAAATAGTCTAGGTTTTGATTTCAAAATGGAGTTATTTTTCTATACACATTTTGCATCATACAATAATTTAAATCATTATATTGATCTTACTTTTAGTCTTTCTTTGTATTTTAATCTATATACTACTGTAGTGTTTCTTTATTTAGTTAATCGGTTGAAAACAACTAGTAAATCAAGTAATAATGAGGAGGAAACTGATTTTAAAAACGGCGAAATTCTCGAATTTGTATCTTTAAGCTTGATTTCCTTAGACTAAATATGGGAGTGATCTCCCTTGGATACTGTTTCGTCGTCAAATAATATCACAATAATATCTGGCCATTTTTATTATCGTGTGAGAAATGAAGTAATACTAATTTTGTTTTTCAGCGATTTTTACCGAGAATAAAATGTTTACAGAACATTGCGTTAATAATTAAAACAGCTGAGAAGATTTTTTAAAATCATTTATTGTAAACAAACAGGGATACCGAAGGTAGTTTGGGACATATAAAAAATGGAGAATAACGTAAACCATTGCTCGGATTACAGATATAAGGACATATGAGTGAGTAAAAAGAGTATTACGTGGTTATTATTTAAAAAATATATATTTGTGATTTACGTAAGCAATAATTTTCAAAACAAACCTCAGTAAAAATAGCAGAACATAAATAGAAAATTCCGACAAAATGGCAAAAAGAAGTAAGTTATCTACAAAGATGGGCTGGACTGAAGTAGTGAATTAAAATTTCTTCTTGCAATGTGATGGTATCTTTTCTATCAAACAATGCAGCTCAATATTTTGAAAAAGATCTGGGTGCTTATTAGTTTCTCCTATTTTAAGTAGTTTTAAATAACTTATTTACTTGGAAATTATTAATTTATCCTATTTTGAGTAGTTTAAATTAAACTCTTCATGAATTAATACTTGTTTCGTGGTGTTTAGTTTTCTCCCCCAAAAGCAAAATATTGATGCAATCATGAAAAATAGACTTTAATATATAAACAGATATGTGTATGCCTGCCTGTCTGTTTGTGCCCATCTTCTCAGAAACTACAAATCGAAAGGAAGCGCTAGATTTTTTATGGGTGTTTTTTTATGTTTTCTAGTTTTAAGACGCCAGAAACGTGTAAAAATTGGAAAAAAAAATCGTTATGCAACACATTTAACATCACAGGATATTTACACTTTTACTGTAATGATGCAAAGCAATATATATCCAAACTTGCAGTCAACAGAAAAACATAATACGTTAATTACCTATAATGATTGATGCGTTTAGAAGGATAAAAACAACGCATTTTTTAAACAAACAAATTTACTTGCTTACATCAGATATATATATATCCTGGCAACACATATTTATCAATAAAGAGTTTGTCTTTTTTCTTAGTCGTATGGTTTAATTCTGAGTGCGAGAGTCTTATTGTTAGTCCGTAAGTCTTAATAACGTCTCGATATTTAAAAACAACAAATATGCGTACGTAGAATTCCACAATGCGGTCCAGAAACAGAAAATAAGACACCCTCTTCATTGATCAGGATGTGTATCATCTAAACAGATCTGATATAAGCAAATAAATGTGTTTATTAAACAAATCGTTGAACATTTATTTATAAATAAAATGTACACAACTTAGAAACAAATAGGTTACGTGGGTTACGGGACGGTTGCTCAATTGGCAGAATGTCAACTTGCATGCACAGGCTCGGGTTTCAAATACTGTGTGCGGATATGTCTGACTGATGAGCCCAAATGAGGGCGAAACTCGAATCTTTGACTTCTGGTCCGTTTGCTTTCATGTCTCTTGTGGGCTGCGACGTTGTTTTTCTGTGGAAAGGTAAAAATGCACCTTCGTAAATTATTGAATTCATTCAAAACGTATCGCAAAAACAAAAACAAATAAAAACCACACACACACACACGCATATATATATATATATATATATATATATATATATATATATATATATATATATATAGTTTGTAATAATCGCTTATTTTGTTTAGGAACGAATCATTTCAATACAAATATATAAGCGTAGAATATCCATATATATACAACTATATGCATACATAAAAATTATAATAGTCGGTTCATTAATGTAGTTACGGGGGATATTTATACACATATATAACCATGTATACACACAAAAAATTCATAATAATCGGTTAATTAATGTAGTAGCGAACTATATTTAAAACAAATATATAAACATATACACATAAATTTAATAATGATCGCTTAATTTTCTTTAGAAATGTATAAATATATGTGTAGGTTGAATAAACGAATACAGTTAATGAAATATCCGACGAATTACTGTTACGTTGTCGTATCATAAAATGAGCGTTTGTTGTATATTGGTTGAAATTGGAATTGAGGTGATATATTAAAACGTGTATATTTATAAAATATTGCATGTTTGATTATCTTATCAGAGTTAATGCCGTTGTGTTTGATCGTCTAGTGGTCTTTAAATTACATATGTCCATATGCTGTTAAGTGTGAATATGTGTGACATGCATTTTCACATACCTCTGCTTCTTCGTTGTTCCATCTGGAAATTCTCGTCTGGAAGGGAAACATGATACCTGTTTTGGGGGACGAAGATTTATGTCACACCAAGACAAGAAATTGGTTCTATAGTTTTTTATTCACCTTACAGTTTGTTCACAGAAGTAAGGAAAATGAATTTAGCCTTTGTTGTAGGTCCTATTTCTACCATGTCAACGTTCGTTCCCCACCCCCAGCGAAGGGAAGGAGACAACGGCAAAGCTGTCCGCTGTCGTCCAAGTCGCAACGAAATCTCCTCGATTCAGCTAACCTGATCACATGACTCGCACGCAATCCCATCAGCTGATCTAAACTTCCTGTCAGCGTGTCTACACTGTAATTCAGACCCTCCCCCCTCTCGATCTCTCTCCCCCTCTCTCTCTCTCTCTCTCTTTCTATCCATTCTCTTACATTACACCCAAAATAAAGCAGCTGAGCAAATTCTTAAAATGGTGAAATATTATTAAGAAATACAAACTTCCTTAATAGGGTTGTTGTTCAGATCAAACTATCTTTTGGCTAATATTTTGGAGAAGTTATTTTCTCATGTTTTTATACTTTGTTTTTTTCACAAATCTTTGCATTATTATTTTTTCTTTTTTTTATAACCTCTTTTTTCATTATCCTGATTATGACATTTTTGATGATGCTGCGGTCTTTTCCGTTAATTCTTAAAACAGTATTTTTCTTGTTTAGTGTAGCACTTTTTTTTAATTACACGAGAATATTTCCTTGTATTTTCTTTGTCTGAATACGAGAGCTAATTATGTCGCACCTTTCATTGAGTTGTCCCGAAGCCAAACTAAGTTGAAACATCCGGTTTTGTCTGATCACCGAAGATTACAAACTTTGCGGCCAAAGTTCAGAGACAGAATTCCGTACAAAGGAACCGTTCCAAATTGTATAGTATATTGTTTAACATTTGCTGGCAACCAGCATTGAATATGCGGATATGTTATAACCTTCTATTTGTCTAGTAATCTCTATATAAAGAAAACAAGAGATGTATGTTCGCCTGAAAATATTAACACATTAAACTCTTTAACTTCTGATTAGATAACACTGACATTAAAAGGAAATAGTAACTATACACCAACTATAGTTTATAACAAATAAATTTTGTTTTGATTGATAAATATTTGGAACATACATGTATAAATGTTAAAATGCGAAATGTTTATTTCCACTGGGGGACATGTTTTTAATTATTTCCGCGCATGCGTACATACACTTTATTTGTACAAGTGCGTTAATATTAAGACTGTATTGTTTTTTTTTTATCGAAGACCACATCGGTAGAAAACATGGCTGGAGCTCTGAGTGTTTTGCTTTTGATTCTAATTGATGGCACGAAGTTATTTCATTTAATATTTAATATCATATATTTATATTAACAAATCCTACTATTTGTATGATTTTAAATACATTTAAACGTATTTTACGACGAGCGGTATACAAAATATGTTTTTACCTGCGTAGAAAATTAAACTTTTAAAAAAATATATTTACGATATTTTACTGTCTTTAAAGATGGTAAGTATTTTTCACAATCATTATTTCGTCGTAAATCTCTCACCTACCAAAATAGAATCTAATGGAAAAAAATATAATTCTGTTAAGTAAATCTTAATCACAACGGACAAATTCGAATTTTTATAGAAAATGTTACTTGCGGTTTGTTTGTCAGATTCTTGCGGGTTTTTTTTTGTTTTTTATTTTTTACTTCTTTGTTTATTTTTTACAAGTAATGCGTAAATATTGAAAATCTTTTAAAACCAAGAAATGTTAAGGAACTATTTATTGAATGATAGAAATCATATTTTCTTAAACATAAAATGTTTAAATTTTCGGTTTCCAAATATACTGTTATCAAGGGTAGAAGACTGCCCGTTTTAAAATGCTTTTTTTTTTCTTCATATTCTAATGGTATTAACCCACGGCGGCCAAACCCTCGTTAAGAAAGAGAAACAACGTTTGGTTTCGTTGGAGATAGTAGTTTCGTTGTTTGGTTGTTTTTTTTTTACGGCATATCAACCTTTTTCAGGTTATTTAATGACGAATCCAGAGATTCGGAAGAAATTTTTTAATAGAATATATTTGTTGTTTTCAAGTCGGTTTCTATTTAACTCATAGTTGGGACCCTAACAGGTACTACCACTCCCGGGCAGAGTCGACCTGGGAGTAATGGCAATTAAAGGGTGGCTCCACACTCCCCAAAGCACGCAAGCTGGGACATCACCATCGGATATAGTTTAAGGTCATATCCAGGACCGAAGATAGTAGTAGTAGCAGTAGTATGAGGAGGAGGAGGGATAGCGGTAGTAGTAGTAATTACTTTAATGTGCTTGGTTTAGCGGGAAGTTTAAATTAAACGTGTGTTTAACATCATAGAAAATAGTTCGTATAATTAAATTAAAACTGTATATTAAACAAAATATTTCAACATTTAATAAATATTTCCTTAACATTTCTTGGTTTTCAAAGATTTGAAAATTACTTTACGAAATGTTATTTAAGATGATTACAATCTTTATTAAAACTTAACTTAGCGTATACACATCGACGTTTACTATTAGTACGAGTATCGTCAATTAAACCTGGCGTATTTTCTCACTCTCCACCAGGGGTTCGGCTCCCTTTGGCTTAATGCCATCGAAATATAAAGAGAACATTTTTTTTAACCCGGAAAGATTTCTATCCTTGATGAAATTATGGCTCGATACTGAAAATTTGGGTATTTTTTATTTAAAAAAACATTTTATCATTTCTCGGCTTTCCAAGAGTTCTAATTTCACTTCACGAAATGTTTTCTATAAAAGGAAATATACTACTTATTTATATAAGCATGTATACCTACATACATTATGATTGTACTATACTTGCAGATGATTGCCGTCGTGCCCAACTAAAAACACCACCAACCCCATCCCTCAGTTCATCGTACATGGCAAAGAAAGTGGCTGTTCAAACCAGAAGCCGACTTACATGGCCTGAGGCAAAGATGATACATGAAGTGTAGTGTCTGGCCCGGGTTAACTAGACCAATCTGTGGTATGGTGTCTCCCTGGACATCGATATGCCTCCTCAAACCTGCAATGCCTTTGCAGATCCTGCCACACACTACACAGATTGTTTCATTATGTCGTGGAGGCAAACTCTCATAGGAACGTCGTTCGTGTGACTTCGTGTGGTTCACATACCCAGCCTTTGACAGTAGAAAGAACCCACATGTCTCAATATTCCAGCACATCCCCCGAGCACCAATACTTCATTAAACTCTTACGCATATTTCTCTTAAACTCCGCCTGTTCCAAGTTTTTTTTGTTTCCAATAGCTTTCAACCCTCTGAGACAACTCCTCGATATCTAATTCTGTGCTTAGCTATGTCTTCCCATTATTCAACATTTGTACAAGCTTCGTAAGATTGTCTTTCAAACAGTACATGAATCTCCTCCGTGGTTTGTGTGGTTAGCGCTTATAATCCGTCAGGTCACTAGAGAAAAACTGCTTTTGTAATCTGCAGTCATCCATACGGGCAACATTTCCTGTCCCGCGCATCTGATTACTGGTTATCATGCCTGTAATATTGGACAACCCGTTCTCTGAAAGACAACAGCGTTTGGTGCCATTGAATGACATTTTATGTTAAAGATCCTCCTTAACACGCCTGATGAAATCTTTGAAGTCATTCTAGTTGGTGTTTATAAATAGTAAGAAAAATAGGCTAATTAGGACACATGTTTGATAAAATGCTACTTTGATTAAGTTACATATCTGTCACGCCATAATTGATTGTTCAAATGCCAAAGCAACAGATGCCTTCTGGATGCGAGTATGTATCTTAGAACACTGCGAACCATTGATCAACAAGGTAAACAAATGTGTCAACGAGAACTAATCTGGTACCATTAATATAAATGTAAGGTTCAGGGAATGAACATCCATTGGTGGAGTAAACATCACCTCAGTCTTCTTCAAGCTTACAGTGAGGCCAAAGGAAGAGCATGCAACTGAAAATATGTTGATAAGCAATTACAGGTGCTCTTCAGCGTGAGCGACGAGGTCAGCATCATCAGGATATAACAACCCACGGAAAAGTGTTTGGAAGATTTTAGATCAGGTATTTCATCTCACCAGTGTATCTCCAGCCAAGCCCAGTGCCACAGTCCTGAAAAGCGTGGCCAAGTTCAACATAAAATATTGATAAGTATGTCGGGGCAGGTATATCACCTTGCCTGTCACTATTTTACACAGGGATCTCTTCTGACAGTTTCCCACTGAATGTAACACGTGCTTTCATATTACGATGTGGTTCTTTCAACATGTGGATGAATTGGTGTTGGCACACGAGTTTACTGAGTACGTTCCATACGGCCTTTCTGTTGACACTGTTAAAGGTCTTTGTTTCGTCTATAAAGATTAGTACAGAGGAGAGTTTTGCTCCAAATATTCATCATACGGTTGTCACACTGAGAATATCATATCGAAAATAACTCTTCCTGAACGAAATTTACATTGCGTTTCCGGTAAAATAAGAGGTAATATTTGAGTCACCATTCTAGAAGTAGAAGTCTGGCTAACAATTTTCCGACCGATGTAAGGAGAACAATAGCACAATGGTTATTAAATTACTACGCTTGCCCTTTAATCAGCACACATCTATACTATCTATCCAATCTTGTGGAATCGGCACACCTTCCCCAATGGTTTAATCTGACTGAATCCAGCTGATTTTATGTTACTTCTGCAAGAGGTCTACTGGCATACCATCCAAGGTAGGTGATTTGCCTGGTTTTGTCTTAGCAAGATTGATTCCTTCTCTTTTTGTCAAATCATCTAATTCCGTGGTTAGTACATACCTACCTACCTACATACATACATACATACATACATACATACATACACACATACATACACACACATACATACATACAAACATACATACATTACATGCATACATACACATACACACGTACATAAATATGCATACCCACACATACAAACATGCATGATGATTCATGATTGATGATTGCAACATACATACACATTTACATACATACAAACATACACATACACATACATACATACATATAAAGTTTGGAATTTTTCTTCCATCTATTTACACTTATAAAATGTCATATGTTGAAACATTACTTTTTTTATTAGTAGCTGTTTATCATGAAAAGGTGTTTAGGGGATTCAAAAACACAACAGTACATTAAATCATAATTCTCAACAGCGTGGATCAAAGTCACTTCTTTCAAAACACATAATTCAATAATATTTATTATACTGGATCACGCCCCCACCCGTAGATGAATTATATCTAACCAATTCATATCAATTAAAAAAAACATTCCCTACCAGTGGTATCAGTCTCTTTTTCCACAACTTAATGTGTGTGTTTAAAAACTACTGTTTTTATATAGTTTAATCCATTTTTCAAATTATCATCAACCTATTCTTTGTAATTAGCGTTTATATATATATATATATATATATATATATATATATATATATATATATGTAGATTTTATTTCTCGTTCTATCTGTTATTAAAAGCATATAATATATATATATATATATATATATATATATATATATATATGTAGTTCTAAAATTAATTATATTTTTTTATCAGTTTAAACTAAATATATATATATGTATTGGTCAGATATATCATTTTTTAGTTATATTATGCAGTGGCGGGATTATCCAACGTTTCCCGGGTGTTAAAAACGCGTGTGTGCGTGGGGGTAATTAAAATGATAAGAAAATAGAAAATAAAGAATAAGCAGACGAAAAAACCCTGATTAAATGTGAAACCTTTTTTTTTTTAATCGGAAAAAAAAACATCGGGCGTGATGGAAAAATAATAAAAAAGGAACATAAAGAATAACCGAAAAAAAAATGGAATAGATAACACTGATTAAATAATTATATTTTGAAAATTGGAAAAATAATGTCGTCGAGAACGTGCAACCTTAGACAACGACGCTGTATCTATAACCAATGGTCTACGATTCCATCAGTGAGTGATGCCATTTTTTTTTCTTTTTAAACTACTTTTTTACATAGGCATCACCACTTATCAAGGCCAAGAGGCCATTCAAGGATAAGGGTTAAAGAGTGTACAGTAGACATTGGGCAATATAGTAACCATTAGTAATGAAAATTTGATAAATTTGCTAACTTGTATAGAACGGCTCATCAAGAACTTATTTACGTTAGACTTGAACACAACCATATTGTAGTCAGCGGGAAAGCAGGAAAACGGAAGACAATTCTGCAGACGTGTAGTTTTAAGAAAGAAGCTTTGTTCATAGAATCTACGTTTAGGTTTAGGCACAGATAAAGAGTGGTGGGAATTATTGAGAGTGTGTACAGCTAGACGAGTGTTTCTTGTGAAAGTTTGGCGAGGGGGGGACCATAGATTGAGGCTCAGTTTAACACCTTCCATGAAAATAACGATACATCAGAGACAAACTCGCAACAACTCTTCTGTGAGATAGAGGTTGCAAGGAAGAGAAAAGGACATCTTCCACGAGGCTACGAAGTCTATTTTGAACTCTATCAAGGCCGGACAAGTCCTTTCTAGCAGCTCCTGCCCAGATGTGGCAACAATATTCCATCCTTGGGCGTACCTGGCTCTTATATAGAGAGAATAACATCAGCAGGTATATATTTACCGGATCGATAGAAAGATCCCACCATTTTTCCAGCGGCCTTGGCAACAGATTTGCCAGAAAGAACCGTTTTTATGCATGCGTGTTTAGCTATGTTGTTATGAGGAAACATTATTCTGCTACCTTCCCTCATTGCAAACTATACATTTCCGATAGGAAATAATTTACCGATTATTTATTTATATTTTAGTTACATTACGCATTACATATGAAGATCAGACTATACACACACCCCCACACCCCCCACACCCCCCACACCCCCACACACACATATATATATATATATATATATATATATATATATATATATATATATATATATATAAAGAGAGACATGGGGGAGAGATAGAGAGAAACAGAGAGTGGGAGACAGAGAAAAACAGTGAGGGAGAGAGAGCTTACGCCCAACATGTTAATTTATTTCCTTGACATGGGCTGCTAATATTAGGCAACTTCGGACATGACTGCTAGTATATATATAATGTATAACACAATGTATTTTTTACTTAAATACACGATACAAGAATCGGATATATTTATGCTCGTTTAAGCCTACGGTAGTATAATATAAATAAGAAGCAGAAGTAATTGTGTGCGGACGGGGCGTTTCTTTTTTCGGTGGAACTAAGTTAAAATTAGGTAAAAATATGCAAGTTGTTAAATCTTACTGCCTCAAGTAACGGAACGTGCCTTTGAATACGGCCGCGGAATTATTATAAATCGACAATTCGAGCCGCAGTTCGTTATCAGCTGGAACATATTTTGTTCGGTAGGGAAATAAACTACCCAATGCATTAGAACTAAGGAAACTAAAATAAAAAGGGTGATTTACAAATATATAGAAAATTTGAGCGAGAATAGATACACATTAAACTCGTATTGATATATTTACATATAAAAAACATATAATATATATATATATATATTATATATATATATATATATATATATACTAAAAAACTTTTGGTGGTTGAATTTTAAATTCTGAAAAAACAGCATATATACACATATATTCGAATTAATAATTTATTGTTTGACAAAAGGAATATATATAAGAGGTTAAATTTCCTTAATCCATGGATTTTCAGTAATGGCACATATCATCAGAGGAAATGAAATCCGGTTAGCAAAATGTTCAGCTGTGAAATGATGCTTATTTTCCTTTTCAGCACAATTATTGAAAATAGTGTTTTTTAAGTCTTCTCAAGAAAATAAAATCATACGATATTACTGAAAGAATATTTAACATAATTAAATACTTCTAAGATAAGAGAAAAATAAAGGTTGTCCTTGACGCTCGTACATCTAAACAATATGAAATAAATGCGAGAGTGGCTTAGGGGTATATGCTTGTATCTCTGTTATTCCTAATATTCATAAATTGCCTCCCTGACAAAATTGTCTGTGCGATGGGTATATATGTTGACGACACCACGCCCTATAACAGACACGACAGGAAAACAAATGAATACATATCTAAGGAAATGGGAGAAACACTACATGATGACCTCCACCACGTAGTGGAATGGGGCAAAAATGGATGGTCACGTTCAATATTGCCAATACTAAACTTCCTTCAATAATTACATGAAACCTTCCCTACCACCAATAGCAATGGCCAATGCCTCTTTATCTGAAAATACATATTTTATACTTTTCGGCCTAACGTTCACAAGAAACATGGGTTGAAACAATTACATTGAGAGTATTTCCAGGACCGCTGCGACGAAGCTGGGTTCTCTCTTCCGTGCTAGAAAGCTACTAAGGGGTGAAAGTATCTTATACCTCTATAAGGCAACCATTCGCCCATGCATGGAGTATTGTTGTCAAATTTCGGCTACTGCATCTGCATCTAGTTTCTTGCGCCTAGAGAAGGTCCAAATAGAATCTCTAATCTGGTAGGTCCTGAACTGTCACCTTAAATTCAGCCTCTGTCCCATCGACGAAATGTTGCATCCCTCTGCCTGTTCTACAAGTACTTTAACGGTGCATGCTATGACGAAGTGCAAGCACTTGTGCTTTCTGTACGTAAATACCTCCTATAACCCCAACAAATAATTAAATCCCATTTCTTCACGGTAGATATCCGTAGATGTAAGAGAGCCTTCTACTCCAGTAGTTTCTTCCCCAGAATAGCTAGACTTTGGAAGTCCCTTCCGGGTCCCTGCTTCCCCAACTGTATTAACATGCAGAAGTTAATGTGTAACATGAACCGACATCATTCTGCCCAACTCGCTACACATTGCCCCTGATGCTTGTGTCCCTGATAAGAGCCCACTACAACAAAGTGGCAATGTTCCTTGTTTGGCGTGAAAATGTAATAAAAAAAAAATATGCGTGTGTAGTTTTAGGTACACATGAAATATTTATAATTTAAAACGCACAAGGATGTTTAGTTTTGTTAGCTATGGTACATGGAAAATCGATAAGTTATCTTTTTTATAGCAAATGTGATGTATATATATATATATATATATATATATATATATATATATATATATATAAAGAACATATACAAAATTACAATTCTTTTTTCAATTTATAAAAAAATCGAACATACTTGTACAAAAATATTCACTTTAAAATGTTTTCTTTGTCTTCTTTTACTTGCACAGCACTTTAATGTGATTAGAGATAATATAAAATTCGAACATTGTGAATAATTGATGAAAAGTTTACGGTTGTGTGAACAAGAGGAGATTTATGGGGTTCAGCTTTATTGATATCGATCATTGATGTTTATCTTAAATTGGACCCCAGGGATATCCAATCATTAAAACAGACCATGTGGGGAAAATAGATTCACTTGGGAGAACTAATAGCTCAATAACAAGTTCAACCAGGTATATCTACTTCGTATCTTTAAATATAGTTACTTACAGAATATTATATATATGTATATATATATATATATATACACACACACACACACACATATATATATATATATATATATATATATATATATATATATATATATATATATATATGTAGGTTCAATTCGTCTTTGCAAGAGCAGAAATTTGTTGCTAAACAGTCATAATCATCTTCCAGTCTTCTAATATTAATTAACTAGAGCCCTGTTAAGGCAACAACGCCTGTACTCAAAAGCGAAATTTCGTTATTGCCTAAAGAGGTCTCTAGTTACTAAATACTAGAAGACCGAAACTTCACTCATGATTGTGTAGCAAGAAATTACTGCTTATGTAAATGCACATTCAAAATGGGACTTAATTTACTTCCGTATTGGAAACTCTTGTATTAACCTCGTTATATTTAACTGATTATCCTACCTTTTAAAAATAGCAACCTCAGATTATATAAATATACATACATATATATATATATATATATATATATATATGTATATATGTATATATATTTCAACGTTGTCTATGTATGTATAACCGAATCCATCAAGTCTCGCACTACAGTAGAGATGTATATGATTTTAAATCTCATTCTTCTTATATTTATACAAAACTATTTTGTGTGTATCAATTATATATATATATATTTATATATATATATAATTATATATATATTACCGCCATATATATATATATATATATATATATATATATATATATATATATTTCCGCCATATATATACGTATATATATATATGTATATACATATATATATATATATAATGAAAAGTGAGGCAATCTCCATTCATTATATTCTCGTCCCAGATTATATATCCTGCAACATTACAACATTTCCATCACTAACCGCAACACATTACCTTGCATCACCATTTAAAATGGACGGATACTGCATTTTTTTCATAGCAACTGTTCTGTATATAATTTTTTTTATATGTCGATTTTGGTTTGCACTCACCAAGGACTTAAATATTTTGCATAACATCTCGTCTCATCTGCCTAAAATGTCCCCATAGGGTCGTATATCATTTTATTTTATTCCCTTTAATCTCTTCAATCTTTATATTTTTTATATTTTTATCATTATTTTTTATATCTATTTTTATTCTTATATATTTAACAACTTTGTATTTTTATAACTTTATTATTTATTATTGCTTTACAATTCTCATATTTAATATTTATTTTTCTCTGTTGCATTTTTCCCATATTCTATTAACTCTGACGTGATCGTCCCGGGGGGGTGATTGGACTCCTCACAAGGGAGGTCAAGAGTCCTGACACGCTGGAGAAGCCGGGCAGATATGAGTTCTTTTTATTTTCTTAATTATTGTTGGTGTGCCCGGGCGACGGCAAAATAGTTTACTGAGAGAAGTATTGGATTATGATTATCATTGTGATGAAACTCTATGACAATATCATTTTTTTTTTGTAAATTGTCCTCCGAAAATGGACTGACTAAGCATTCGAATCTGAGGATGTTTATAATTTGGGTACAATGTCCGCGATCCCCTACGTCGTGTGAGTGACCTTTCCGCGCATGAGTGCGCTGGCAGAACCACCGGTTCACACAGTGCCCGCGGGAAGTGACGTAACTAGATGCGATAGTTACATGAAGCGGTCCCGGCTCACCCCTTACCTGAGTATATGAACGGATCCCACTGTCGAAACGACCAGTTAGAGAATGAACTGAGTTTGAGAGCAGAGTCAAGCACCTCATTCAATCGCGATACCGAGAGAAATTAAACTATTTTGGACTCAGTTGTGTCTGGCAAAATAAACATTGAACTACGGACAATTATGCATGCTTATATATATATATATATATATATATATATATATATATATATATATATATATGTATGTATATATATATATATGTATATCTTATCTTGAATTTAATCAGTATTATAGAGAACCAAGTTCTATCTTCCTTATGTTTGCATGAAATTGCGTTCCTCTTAGGTGACAGATCGACGAAGCGGCAAATAAGCATTTGCGGTCATTTGATTTACGTTATATTCTCCCCGAGAATTTTATCTAGCATATTGTACACATATATTTAACCCACAGTTGCTAATATGTTTGATGTTTACATTCAATGTATAATTAACACTCTACTCTGCCTATATCACAGGCTTTTTTTTTTTAGTTGTCTCATCACCAAAGAGTTTAAATTGTAATCTCTCTCTGCACAATAATTTTACTCCTAATGTAACTATCGCTAGACGCCGCATACCTATTATGGTAGCTGTCATTCACTCTCACCATCTGATTAGATGCATAAGGCTTCGATATACAGTGGTATAAAAATTCGTACTTGTCCTACCCCCAATGTATGTGTCATCTTATTGAATAAATGAATAAATCTCTCTCCCCTCTCTCTCTCTCTCTCTCTCTCTATATATATATATATATATATATACATATATATATATATATATATTAGTATACATTTTATATTGTCAATTTCGTACACATATTCTTTCTCACTCTTGTTCTCTTTATATATATATATATATATATATATATATATATATATAATATGTTTTTTAACCTTAAGTAAAATTTAAAATGAGCTCTATTCCTTTTTTCAATTGTAGATTTGAAAACTATCAGTTATTTTGTTTCTAACATTTTTTTGTATTTTATCACGAAGTTGCAAAACGATGCAATAAATTTACCCGAGAGAAACACTTGAGGAACTAATGACTTTAATTAATTGACCTGTCTTCTTGCGATTCCGTTTGTCCTATTAATCATATTTGATTATTTTCTGTGAGCATTTGTAATGGTCCCTGTCTAGGTAAATTAAAAAAAAACGATAAATAACTGATACGAACACAGTTTACATGTTATTACCGAACTACACACTAATTTATGCACACAGTTGTGAAATATTTTACCGTAGCTATAGACCTATTTACATACGTACGCGCCGTCATGCCACTTGCCGAAGTAATACACACATGTGTTTTATGCATGTGTGTATTTAAAGAGAGGTCTCATTCTATTAACTTACTTACCTACTATAAGTTGCAAACTATGTGTAAAGGCATTTTTATTCGTCATAGATTTTGAAAATAAAGTATGTGTTGGTATACCTCTCATGAGATGACTAACCAATTTTATGGTTTCAGATTCAAATGAACGACTACAGTAGGAAGTGCAATACATTCTACTGAAACCTGATTGTTCAGTAGATGAATTTCAACAATGCCACCTGGACTGATGGACAAATTTGGAGAGTGATATGCAATAAAATTTTCTTTTAAACTTAATAAAAATGCCAGCTTAACATATAAAATGTTTCAGGTTGTTTTTGGACAATCTGTCATGAATCAATAATTAGTATTTTAGTGGAATAAGAGATTCAAGAAGGGCACGGAATTTATCATGAATTATGATTTGTGTGGGAGGAGAAAATATACTCTGAACAGCAAGGTTGATTGGCCAAATAAAGAATACTATGAATAAGAAGAATATGTCCACAGTTTGATGTCAATGTTGGTATTGTACACCCACTCATTCGAGAAGAACGAACGATACGGACGATTTGTGTGGAGTTTGTCCCAAGTTCTAAGGAAAGATCCTCCTTATCACAGATTCGTTACCCAAGATGAGAATCTAGATAGCACATCACAAGAAAAAATGCATGGGTCTGTCCACAAATTGTTGAAACAGTGCAACAAGTGCGTTACGACAGTTGATTGTTTCGAAGTGGACTACAATTTCATATGTGTACTGATTAATAATTTGCGCATACGAAAACTACCAGGAAGTTTAGTTAAGTCACCTAATAGTTTGAGAGGCATATTGTTTCTCTTAATATGTAAATCTATAATTGTGATGAAAACGATCGATCTGGGTGAAATTGTGAATGTTATTGTTTTCACTAAAGTGTAGCGAAATGTGTATTGTAATATACGTTCATTGCAAAAAGTGGAATTAATAAGAAAAAAGAGGGCAGGTTATTTGACGACATTCTTTTAAAAGCATTTAAACATCACGCTAGAATTCGACATAATTTAAGTAATACGTAAATAATCTGAACTTATATGGATTAATTACAATTAGCATTTAATACAGAAAACTGAGAACACATGCAAATTTGAACCTCATATATATATATATATATATATATATATATATATATATATATATATATATATATATATATATATATATAAATAACTACATAATTTCTGACTTTTAGGAGCATTGTCGTATATGCATAAACGTTCCATATACTAGCACATATTTGCGATCACCTGTGGCATGAAGTGCTTGAAAAAACATTGGTGTATGGCCCTGTTCACTTAGATAAGGTCACGATTTGAAGATCCTGCAGCACAAGTTCGAATTTTATCACTCTATAACGCAAATTTATACATAAAAGTTTGTATCTTTTAAGTGCTCGGCTCGGTAAATACTAATACAAAATAACCAAGGCTAACAAAATAGTCAAACCAATAAGATGAGTTTGCCTCATTACTATTAGTACGAAATTATTATATATCAATAATACGTTATACGACTAAACTCGCAAGAAATTAATACTACCTCAATGTTTTTTGCTGTAACGTAAAACAGCGTGATAGAACATATGATAGGCTGATCGTATCAGACTCGCCGACTGTTTAACTTGTGGCAGATGATGCTACCCTTCACATCAATACACATGAATTTCCCCTCTATCTCTCAACGATCTAAAATCGGTAACTACAACGACGTTGGTATGAGGAAGACAACGAACCGGTCATGTATCAACTATCTATCCATCTATCTATCTATCTATATGTATACATATATATATATATACATATATATATGCATTTATATATATAAATACAATATGTACAGTATATATATGTATGCATATATATATGTATATATATATATATACATACATATATATATATATATATATATATATATATATATATATATATATATATATCCAATAGATCATCATCAGAGACTATCGAATTCTTGTAATATCTATTTTTGCATCTGAGTATCTCAAACAAATCACACATGGAACCATAAATAGTTTGAGTGCAATTTGCTGTTTGTCTTGAAAGTATTATACCCGTCCACCTATGCAATCCCTCATAAACGAATGGGTGAGATGTACGGGAACGTAAAAATAAAAACATACAGTACTGTGGAATTATATTTCAAGACTCCATCCGTAAAACTGACTCGTTTAACTAAAAGAAACAACGAACATTCTTGGAAATTGAACATACGCATCTCTTTCATAAGCTGTTTTTGACAAAAAATCACAAGTGTTAATGAGTGTCATATTGCCGGGGAGACAGCATTGTGATGATTATTAATGTTGGAACTTGGTAGGATTTTGTTAAATTGGAGCGATATTCTAAGGGAACTAGTATACATAGCTTATCTTCTGCTGGGCACCACCCAAAGGTATTGTGTTTCGTCGGATACTGAGCAATATTCAATTATTGACAGCTATTTTAGGTAAAAAATGTGTTGGTTTAGGATGATTCAGAATGGTAGCGGGCATACATTCAATTGAGAACCTATCATGAAAATAATTATGAAGAAGAAGTAAAATGTTAACATATTTCCCTCAGACAGATTTAGTTAGAGGGCGTAAAAAGATTAATTTTGTGGAAACTACTTCCGTACGCTGTACAGAAATAGGTATTGTATTCCGAAAATTACAAGGGTAAACTATATTTGCGCTTTAAGGTTCTGATACTAATTAAACATTTCGTCAATAATGAGCTAACCGCTAGAAGCAGAATAATCATAACATTTTCCCAGTGAATGTGGCGACTGATTAGGTAAGTCTGGATTGAAAGATACCTCACAATATTATCAAATGGGCATCATCATTTAAAAGTTAGTTCAAACCAAATATAACAATTCTGGATGGCAATTATCCATAATGACAAATACAATATTAAAAACCAACTTTTAAGGTAACAGATGGTATAGTCTTTTATTCGTTAGGATTTACAAAAACTAAACTATAACAACATCCCAGTTCATACCGTAGAAGCAAGCAAATATAAGTGTATTTATTAATAAGCAAAATTTCGATTTAAAAATGTACACTTTATTATATTTCTATTAACATAATTTTCATTGCGGTCTCTTGTACCAACAGTCATAGATAGGAAGCGATGTATTAATATATATGAGAATACAATGAGGGAAATAAACATTAGTTTAAAAACTTCACAGGTTGATGATAGACAGTTAATGTGAAGTAAAAGAGCATGTACTACAGGGGTACCCAATAAGTCATATCCGGTTATTTTAACCAGTAAGCTAATATAGATTAAATATGTCAAGACCGATAGTTCATATAGAAACGCTGTTTTAATTTGAATAAAATGAAATACGTATCAAGTGCGCTTGAAAGCCAATTACAACGTAATATTTGGAAAATAAGCAAACATTGTACTTGTTTGAAATTGATCACAAGAAATATTTCAGAGGAATACTCCATCTTCAGTGTGTTGTTTTGTTTCTTACTTGACCTTATTATCGCATTGCCTACGCACAGTTAAAAACATTTCCAAATACAACCGATAGAAACAACGCGCGGCCCTTTACAAACATACTTTTTCTCCAAATTTACAACACGGCAAGGAAGAAAAAAAGGAAAAAAGAAACAAAACAACACACTGAACATTGAGTATACCTCTGAAATATATTTATGATAAATGTCAAACAAGGAAAATATTTGTTTATTTTGCTAAAATTACCTTGCAGTTGGCTTTCAATCGCACTTGACGCGTATTTCATTTTATTTTGATTAAATGTGTGTGTTTTTTTTCTATAGACGCCCGGTCTGCACTTAAGCATGCACCAAGACGATCGATAGTCATGATTACCTATACAAGAGGACCATAAACAATTGTGTCAATTGACAGTACAATACATATGGAAACAGATTGTTCGATCGATTAGATTATAATCATTGTAATTAATAATGGAAAAAAAGAAAACAGCAAACGTATTTAAACTAAGTAAGATTATCTTATATATACGCTAAGTGTAACCTCATAAAGATCCACATGGACATCGTCATCGTTTAGATTCACATTGTATTTGATATGCTGTAATAAAAACAACACGTCCATTCATGTCTGTAATATGAGTCACATTTTCGAGCCTGTTCGATATTCTAAGTAGGCGAGACTAATGACCCAACGGGGACATGTTTTTTATTGCTATCCGATTTTTAACAGCAGGATACCCAACCCGGCTGGAATAACGTCGTTTTAAAATCATTAATGGCGTAGTATAAGAAATAAAAATATCTACTGCTTTATTATTAAATAACAACTTATTTTAAAATATGTTTATACAATTCATTTTAAATATAATTTAGACAATTAATGAAAATGAGAAAAAATATAATGGATGGACTTTTATAACACGACCGGCCGGTCACTGACGTATCCCATTTTAAGGATGGTAACGGCTTCTACATTAATGAAACTTGTACCTAACTTGTGCGGTGAAATTGTGTAAAACAGGTGTTTGTGATTGTGAAAATGTTCTGTGATGACTTAAGCCAAGAAGACAGTTGTTTATAATATTGAACCAAGATCTTACTATTTGAAAGGTCAAACCAGAGAACAGTCATTCGAAAACAAAACAATTTTAACCTGTGTGAATATATCTACTCTCTTTTTTTATATATTTCTCTCTCTTTTTCCTTCTATATTTCTCTCTTTCACTCCCTTTCTCTCCCTTTCAATGAAGAAAGAGAGGAATGAAATATAATTTCCTTGTTTTAAAACAGTTCAGGCTTGTACGGCATACGCGATGGGTCGACTAAATATTCTCCGTACTTTTTATATAAATTATGTATATTTTAAAAAAAAATGCACTTCTTCGCAATTTTTCTGCACGTGTTCGATTTCAACATACCATTAATGCCGACAATGGGAAGATGCTTCCAATGACCACAAAAGATGCGACCCATGCAAGACAGTTATAGCCGACGGCGTAGCGACCTGTTTTCGTTGACGTTTCTAGCATGTGTCTATCGTTTAGATATTGTTGGATATCGTATATTCCCCGGGGAACTGGTTGCGTTCACAAGACGTTCCTCAAAAAGGTAACCCTCCCCTGGAGGCGACAGTAGCATACTTTTATTTAAAAGCCAATATAAGCGCCTTCCTTTTCAACAAGATTTTCAAGTCGACCAGGAATTGCCTCACCTGTTTCACAAGAAATTCTTGCGGAATGACCGTCATCACTTCACGTATTCTTTTTTTTTTTCAAATTCTTCTAAACTTCTTAGTTTAGTTTACTAGACTTCTTTTTAAGCGAAGCCTAGTTCGGTGCGAATGGTGAAGGCCCCTAATTTTCCATGTAATTAGGATGAACAACAAAGATATGAGCGGAGGCACCACACTATTTTATAAGACAGAACATGGCAAATTATTAGTGTTGAACGTTTGGATTTTCAGGCTTTGCTGTTGCTGGCTGAGGGAAAACTATATATGTGGAAGCAACATGTTATCTTTGCAAATCTTCCGGACAAAAAATTATCAACTAAAAACAGATCCATGCTTGATGCAGTGGCATGTAATACATTGTGTTTTATCTACGAGGTGCCTTCAATAAGCTTAAAGACTTTTTTGTACAGACATTTACAATTCTAGGATATTATTGAAAATGCCATAGCTGTGGACCTTATGAGATAACCGACTAATTTGTGGGATTTCAGATTAAAATATACAGCAACAGCATACATTGGAATACACTATATTTAACTCTTATTTTCACAACTGATGAATTTCAAACATAGAATCTAGACATGGGAGCACACGTGCAATAACCTCATGATTAAGGCTTCAATATAATGTGGCCGATACGTATGGAATACTTCAGACTATTTCTGGGGCATCTTGCATAAATCAAACATCTGTTTTCTTAGAAGCGTTAATTATTCATAATGGCAGGCAGTTTCTAAGGGATGATGAGAGGTGTGAGAGCGGTAACAAAACTGTTTACAGAGGAATCACAACCTAGCAAAACAAAGAGGCAACTCGAGGATAAAGGTTAAAGTGAGCGCAGTATCAGAATGCTAATAATTGTTATTAGTGAAGATTCAGTAAATTTGTTCAGTGGAAATTGTTTGCATTGTACTGGAAGACGGCCATATTTAAGTCAGCTGAAAAGCAGGCAAACTGAAAGAAACTTCGTTCATGGAATCTATATTTTCAACTAGAAGGGTGTTTCACATGAACGTTTGGCGAGGGGGGATATATTGAATCTCATAGGTGCACTTGCCATATAAATAGCGATAAAACAGAGACAACCTCATATCGTCTCTACTGTGAGAAAGAGATTGCAGGAAAGAGAAAAAGACATCCCTTAATAGGCATCGAAGTCTATGTTAAACTCTATTAAGGCAGGATAAGATCATCCTAGCAGCACCTGCTCAGATGTTGCAACAGCTTATTGAGCCACTAAAACTTTTCATGGGTGAGAACCGTTGTGCACCCGTTGAGACAATGCGGGCACAGTTTGATATCAGTTTAAGAACTGTACAAATTGTTATTAACGAGGAACTGAGCACGCGGAAGATTGGTGTAAGGTTTACCCAAGGGTGTTGCCTACTTGTCAAAGACTATTTGACCAAGATGGGCATCAGTACAGTTCTTATAATACCTATATTCCAGAACTGGCTTGATGTGGCTTGATGAAGTATATACGTGTGTATTTAGTTTATCTGTTTCACAATATCGGAAAGATTTTCATAATGTTTTCCTGGGCATAATTTATGTGGCGATGTGTAAAAAATAAGTTCGAAATTCAAGTGTTGGCATATAAGTATGATAACAGAACGATTCAACTACAACTATAAGAGAAGGAGTTTCAATTTCCGTGTCAGAAATCACAGTAAAATACATAATGACTCCAGTTATACATAGTGAATCAACTGATAGAATTTCTGTTTTGTTCATAACAGCACATGCCACGGAGTGTTTAGTAAATACAGGGTGACCCAAACGAACAAAAGCTAAATGGAGGCAGTCTAGAACATATGCTGCTGAAGGGAGTAAAAAAGGTGTTTTGATATGATGTTTTGAATATAATAAACTAGTTATGAGCTAAGCTTTATTTCATTCGAAAAAACACTAAGAAACGAGGCCTAATTAGAATTGTGCCCGTTCCTTTTGGGTCACCCTGTATGTATGTATATTCTGCAGATTCCTTATTCTAGATGATTAATTTGGCACTCGTAAGCACATATATCACTTTATAATTTCAATTGCTTCTTATATATATATATATATATATATATATATATATATATATATATATATATAATCTTCACTTATATAAAAAGACTACTTTGTCTGTCCGTGAGTGAGTTAGTTTCCTATGGAGTCCGAAACACCTGAGATTAATTGATTTTCTTCTGGTTTCACACTAATGTACTTAGTTGTCTGGAAGTGTTCTTAGAAAGTTTCCCCCGATAAATATCAAAAGTCGATAATTGAAGACAAAATCCGGAGAAAAAGAGAAATGTCGGATATTTACCAAAGTTCACGGTTTATACAGCCAAACATCACAATTCTATTGGAGATTATTTATCAATGCACAAGCCAAAACTAAGGACAGCATATAAAATCCAGCTTACGTTCTTTGTATACGACAGGGGCGCTGTCGAAATATATGTTTCTATTTAAAGCACACTTAAACCATAGCGTTAGACTTTTAAACTTTAAACTTAAATTTAAGCGATTATATGACAATATATTTATTTAAATATACAATATGTTTCCTGTTGCAAAATGTACACTAGATGTGAATGTTACTTCCGACATACGGAGAAGCGTATCAAATTTATTTGATTTAATATTAGTAGTTTGATAGGTTCTTAGAATAAAATTACTGGACGTTTGAGCCTTTTTTCTTCTCTTTGAATACGAAGGTTTGTTTACTAGTCATACATAAATATGCACTTTAATTCTGTCAGATGTGTATATCATTTACGTCATGATGCGGATGATAATATGTTTAGAACTCATACATGTACACACATGAGAAAACGGGAGATAATTCTAATAGCTACTCGACAGAATTTAAATGCGTACTAGAGAGAACTTAAATGGCTACCGAAGAGAACTCGAATGTCTACTGGAAAGTACTTGAATGGCTACTGAGTCGATCTTAAATTCTTACTTGGGAGAAATTAAATGCCTACCGGAGAAAACGTGAATGCCCACCGGACACTTTTGGGGTATTCTCAGGACGATATTTCATATGGATATTTCCCTATGAGTAAATCCTATCGAAATAATCAAATTACATAGTAATCCTGGCCCAAAGAGGATCCCGGTATGGCTAATCCACACTGGCTTATACGACAAACGGTGCACCTTCTCCGTGTAATGTTATCTTAAATAACAGCACGAAGCCGGATAATCCACCAGATAGAAAAGCTCGATGTGGAAACAAAACCACACAACCAAAAATAAAAATATAACAGATTTAAATGGTCGAGTGAGGAGAGAAAAAACTATGTTCTCAACATTTTTACTAACTCGAGCTTTAATGGAATATTCAAATATCTATGTATTTTATATAAAGTTCAAGTGTTAGCTCTGGGTAGGGATCTTGTGATTTGTATGATGTTCATTTAAGGTAAAACGAAACAAGCGAAAACAAAACTGAAATGGACAAATAAAGAAATACCAATAAACTAAATTATCCAGTAATTATAGATGCAACCACACTCACAGAAAAAAAAACAATTATCAAAAACTATCCGCTGAATACACCGAAAGAATCAAGAGCAAAAGAGAGGAAAACAATTGTACTTAGATGAAGTTTTTTTTTTTTTTTTAGTAATATTTTGGTTGTGGTATCTGAAAAGTTAATCAATGTCTCATTGGGAAGAATGCCTAAATCAAAACGTAGATTCCATGAACAAAGCTTCTTTCTTAGAACTACACGCCTGTGAAACGCTGTTCTGTATGTCTGCTTCCCACCTAACTACAACCTGAATGTTTTCAAGTCCAACGTAAACAAACTCCCTATCAACCGCCCCCTTAATTAAACACTACATTAAATCTCCACACTAACGTACTGTACTTGCTATAACCCTTATCCCTGGGTGGCTTCCGGGCCTTGATAAGTGGTGTCCACCGTGTAAAAATAAATCCACAACAAATAACACTATTAAAATATTAAAAGAATGAGACAATTGAATGGTTTATTTATGTTTATTACATATTTTCTCATTCAAAACAACGTGAATTCCAATTTTTAAATTATCGAGTATCAGACATTTTATTCCATATTAGGTATTGGAGAAAATACATTTTTATGTTAGTTTCCTCTATGTTGTAAATCTCACATGTCTGCTTAAATGAGTGTATGTATGTATGTATGTATGTATGTATGTTAGGTCAGGTCATGTCATATGCTACTGGTACCATGTAACCCAGTACTACCTACCTCATGGTCGGGTCACCGGCGACTAAACTGGTTCCCCGACCAGACTTGTTTGGTGAGGAGGGTGGCTAGTCTCCCTGAAAGATTAAAAACAAGACCTTCCAAAGGGCGAATGAACTCTTTTTCTGGGTCAACGGCCAACTAGTACAGTGTATATTTGTGTGTGTGTGTGTGTGTGTGTGTGTGTGTGTGTGTGTGTGTATTGGAGTGGAGAGGGCTCCCGTAAGCCGTGGTGAAGACAACCTTTATAGGAGAAGCAAATCTCTGATTTAAAAAAAACAAAGCAGGAGACCAGTACCCGCATTAAGCTGGTCTGCAGTTTAATTTGTTGCTGGCTATCTTGCTCTTGCTTGTTACTGGATCTCAACATTTTGAACCGAGAGAGAGACTTAGCTGTCGTACAAAGCTAAGACTCTGTAACATCATCTTTGTATAGATACTCCCCCAGGCATTTGGGCTCATGGATTTTAAATGACTGAGGGAGTGGCACTCGTCTGACAAGACGTTGCAATCATCATCATGTATGTATGTATGCATAAAATATTCGATAGAAGTAGCTGATATTCAAGAGATCGGTATTGCTTTGAGGTCGACCCCCGGACGACAAATATCGAAAAAATGGCTAACATCATTAATGTCTTCACCCTCAACTAGGCATTTCTACAGGGTCGGGACACTTTTTTCGCCGATATTTTCTGAACTCATCTTCTCTATTCGATTGACTAGCGTATATTTAATACATCGCCACACCCAGGTTGGCGATGGACGCTACGACAAAGACGTCACCGTATTTCTTTAACTAACTATCCTTCCTTCATTGTAGAGGTTCAAGCGTGCCTAGGTACTACCAGTTTTCGTTTTGTTTTGCTCAGCACACACTCTCAAGCACCCGGGCAAAGCCAGGCACCCAAACTATATATATATATATATATATATATATATATATATTATATATTATATATACATGAGAGCGTAGCATAAACTGAGCACACCTTTACTCGTATACATTTAGAGTAATTACTATTAATCTGTATCATGCTTGTTCACAAATTTATTCACAAATACAACTAGATAAAATGCGAGCAAAATTCCATAATATTTAAAAAATATTCAATAACAATTTATTTTAATTATGACGGATTCACGTACATTACGGCTTTTAAACTTCGCATATCTCCTAAGTAGAAAATCTTGTCATTGCCTTTCCTTCTTAATCTCAATCCACTTTTTTGCATTAATCAAATAAAAGTTCAATTCGATCATCTTCATCGCCATTCCTTCAGATTTCATATCATGCTATTGGAATTTACACGAAATAGATTCCCTTTGGAAATGGCGATCGCGCTTATAGTTACACGCCTGTTCATAAAAATGGATTTAAGAACCGGAGAGTTTTTAAATATCTTTGGGAAATGATGACCTTAAAGGGGCGATATGGGTCTAAATAAAAATTATAATTAACTAAATCTTTGAGTATATTTCTTGAAATTACTGAAAGCCGGTGGATGAAACATATCATCAAAAGATGAAGTACACTTTAAACGATTCCAAAACCTGTAATAATAATTACAAGACCAATTTTCTTTTTTCTTGGGCTCATGAGGATTTCATATACTAGAAATACAAAAATACTTCCTCCTTTAAAATAAACTGGCAGTTTTCTATTTATTTGCCCACACAACAGAGAATCTATGGTGCCAAGTGTTATTCTTGATGTGGCTGAAATCAAAATTCCACAAATGTAGCAATCTAGACTGATACCCCAATTAATTAAGTGTAGATGGGTTTCCGCTCCATTCACCGAAGACGAAAAAGATAAATGGCATAACAAGAAAACGCACTTCACTCATAGAAAAAAAATGTTACAAAAAATAAAATGGGTTACTTTTCATGTATTTTAATGGTTTACAAATTAAGCCTGTTGGCAAACATGTTTCAGAGTGAGATTTATAAAATCGAACCTGGGATTAACGAAACAATTTCAAGTGTAAAACCGCGAAAATAGACAAAAATGTAAACAAAACATCAGTATAAGTACAAAAAGGCGTGATTGTTGTTGCGAACTAACCTGCTTTAGAGAACTAATTAGTATAACAACGCCGTATCCAATCGTTTTTTTTTGTTTAATTTTCCAGCAGCACTCGAGAGGGCAATCTATGTTACAATCCGCCAACACCAGGCACACATAGGAACCCATTATGAATGCATAGAAGCCATCGACTCCACCACAGTTACTTCAGAAACATTGTTTTAACACCAATCCGATGCGGTTTAGGGCGTCTCG